>NW_006239497.1:42122-43075 GCF_000226075.1 Solanum tuberosum | reverse complement strand
TCCGATGTATACGTCCCATCGAGAGGACCCAATATACCCTGCCAGAGGTATAGAGGCATGCTGGCGTGATCACTAAACTGATGTTGCCCACAGAGGGGACTTACACCTACGTGGCTCGTAGTTCTGGGACTATATGGGTACGCTGAAACCCTAGTCCAACTCGGTATTATGCTACTCCCAATGAATTAAGTGGTTAACTGGTTATGACTGAATTTCTGTAAATATTGGATAGCTCAAAACTGAACATGCAAACAGAGAATGCAACAGTTAATCTGATAACGATGCATTAATAACTGAGGCATGTAAAACTAAATAACTGAGATATCTGACCAAGCATGTGTAATTTAGGAACTAAAGAAATACATAGCTAGGGTTCTGAAATTCATGCGATAAACGATGTAATAACATGATAATCTGATTTAGAACATGTTAATAACTAATTCATGATGATGTGCTATATTTCTAGAAACCCTAGGTCTGTTCATAATCATGGAATCAAGAACCTGACTGAATTCTAGGGACCTAATGGGTGAAAGGAACCCCACTAGTGAAATTCCACTTCCTGGTGACGAATTCCACGGAGAAATCTTTCAATTTGGGGCTGGAACTGATGGAACCTTGCTGCGTTCTTGAACTAGGGTTCTTGACCTCTTTTCTCCTCTTAGCGTTCTAATTCTTCTAAGTTTGATTAATGATTTGACTTAGGTAAGTTCTAGTTATGTTTCTAGGCTTAAACTAACTAAAACCTCATGATTTAGGTTCAAAACGACGTATCTTAGGGGTTAAACGAAATAGGAGAAGACCAAAAGACCCCTGACTTAATTGCTGTCGGAGTGACTGACGGATTGGACTTACGGTCCGTCACTCAATCTACGGTCCGTCGATTGGGTCCGTAGGTCGAGTCTGCCCGACAGGGCTTCACAAAAACGAGCATAACGTTTTACTCAGAGGTT
>NW_006239497.1:39807-41947 GCF_000226075.1 Solanum tuberosum | reverse complement strand
ATCTGAAGTTGACCCATCAATAAATTTCATCTAACTGACTGTTGACCCTCATTTACGGTCAGACCTACGGACCGTGGATCGATTGACGGTCCGTGCTGGTCAACCGTCAATCGGCACTGAAGTTGGGCTTTTGGGGCATCGATCCACGGACACGAACTACGGTCAGTGACCTGACCTACGGACCGTAAGTCCGGTCGTGGGTAAACACTTAGCCAAATTTTCTGACTGAGTTCTGGGGAAGTTTTCTGTCACGAACCACGGACCTACAGGACGGACCGTGAGTCCATCTATGATCCGTGGATGGTGTCCGTGAGTGCCACCTGTAACACCAGAAATCTGAAATCTCTATTTCTGGATACAGGGTGTTACACATTTAATCTCATTTTCAATCATTAAGATCAATTAATCAGGGTAGTTGAATCAATCACCTCATTTTCATTACTCCCCACACACACAATGAGGGGAAATACAAGATTCTACAAGTTTCACAAGTTTTAGAAATTCATCTTTCCTTAATTCAATCAAAAGTCAATTCGAGACTTGAGTTTTTCCTTTCCGAACAATGTCCAAAGCCACACAATCTAAAGTAAGCACAATAAGATTCCAAAAATAACAACTTTCATATCATACACTTTGAAAAATATGTCAAATCAACTCAAAAACTGAATTCCAAAAAATGAGGTTTGAATTCAAAAAAATTTACTTGAAAATGTTACCCAAGGCATTGGAGTTCATTGGTGAAAACCATTTTGATAAAGGAGTTAAAATTAGTAATTATCATTATTTTACCTTATAACTCAAGTTCTTGAAAACCTTTAACTTGTCAATCTAAAATTCCATTTTTTTATGTTAAAAAACACAATTGATCAAATGGAAATTGAACTTTTAAGGTTACAAAGTCTTAGCCAGAAGATTTAGCATAAGAAATCTTTTTAAAACCACCAACGATTTTCAAAAACTCAAAATGGGAAAATGGGGTAAAACTCCAAAATTACAAGCCAAAACCCTCTCAATTATCACTTCTGAGAACCTAGGGTCCCTGACGCGATCATCGCGATTTCAACCCATGGTTTGCTTAATCGAACCCGGAGAACTGGGTAGTCTCGCTCGCGAGTTGGCCTTCACTGAAGCGAAGGTCGCAAAATTGATAAGGCTCTCCGAAAGCAAAGGTCAGCCCTTCTAACCCCTTGCTAACTGATGTTCGACGTAATCAACTGACACTATTTCGGATATAGTGTCAAACGATCGCGTGTAGTGACATAACACAACCAAGGGTTGGGATCATTCCCACGGGGAGTGGTTTTGAGAATTAATAGAAAAATAAAATCAAGTTCTAATTAGTCATAGCTATAAACATTATTGAATATAAACATACTAAATCTAAGGGGTGACGCAAGCGTCAATTATCAATGGGCCTTTGTATTAATTAACAACTAAAAAGAGAAAAAATATAAGGAAACTAGATATGGAGACGAGATTCTTGGGATGTGATAGGAATACGGGATAAACTAGACTATCGGGTACATGGTTTTGATAGTAAATTGTTAAACATTTGTGACTAGGCTAAACTATAGTGGGATAAATTCTCTCTCGAGCAACGAGTTGCCGCATTAAGCACAGCCTCCGCCTTAGCCCATTCACTCTCTCCTGCTGAATGTGTGGGAGAAGGACTAGGGTTCACTCTCTCGAGTTGAACCCATGTAGACCCAATACCACCGCCTATCAATATAGTAGTCTTAGTTTTATGACCTCTCTCTCGAGCAAGCCAATAACACTAAGATAAAATCGTATTTGCAAATACAATCCCATTAAGTTCATACACAACTACTAAATGAAATCACATTTAAACAACAAATAAACCATCAACAAGCAAGACCCAACAGATAATTTAACCCATATTCACAAAATCACACCCCAAGAATTGGGGTTTTAGCTAGACATATAAAAGAGATAAAATTTATACCAATATCAGTTTCCATCAACTGTGTATGAAGAATTAAGTCTTAAAACACGTCAAGAGTGAAGAATCTTCGAGACCCATGTCCAATTTCTTGGAGTTGAAACCGTTTGAATCTTCAAGGTCTTAGAACAAAGTCTCCAAAACCCTCTAAAACTTAACTCTCTCTAAAATCTGTAAAAA
>NW_006239497.1:32423-39685 GCF_000226075.1 Solanum tuberosum | reverse complement strand
CTAAGTTGGCTATTCAATCAACCACGAATCACGAGGATTATGGGTAGTGGATTAAGAAAGGTTTTCATCAAGTTTCTTCCAAAGAAAGGTAAGGCTCAATGGGGTGTTCAAAAGGGGTTCACACACTCACAAGGTAGGCCACAAAAGAGGTATATGTCAAATTGGCTCACACTCTTCGAACTTGCGTAAGATCATATCAACAGATAGGCTTACTTAGTCGATCGGACCAACGGGGCAAATTCTAGGTGTTATTGTGCATGGTTCACAGTAAGCTCATCACACAAGGCATTGACACCAAAGTCAAACAAGACTCAACACTTTCGCAAGCGTGCAACACATATCACAAGAGAATCAATCTCATAGTTGGCTAGTCATAACGAGATGTAAAGAGTTCACATATTGACTATGTAACTTCACTTGGTCTCAGCGTAGCCGCATATTCATGTTCGTTCGATTATGAGCACTATTTGAGTCATCGATATTGATCGAAATCGAGACTCAAATTTACTAAAGAACAGCCACATTCAAGTACATACAAGAGTGGGCAAAAAATTTGGAGGGGTCAAAATCATTTACAATTTAAAATAAAAGGAGCCAAACATCCACAAAAAGTAGTGTAACACAATTTTAAGCACAACGACCCAAATATAAATAAAACACAAACATCAATATTCACACAAAAGGTGGGCCTCACCCCACCATAAATTAAAACCATTTGTCCTCAAATGTAAATGAAGTAAAGTATCCAAAAGTGAAAAAAAATAAGATAGAGAGGGAGGTAAAGAAAGGATCCTGTCTATGCAGTCTCTCCATCTGTACGGGCCTCAGTGCCCGGTGTAGCAGTCTGTACTTAGGCATTAGTGCCCGAAATCACCTCAGAAGAGCCAGCTTCACCAGAAACAGCAAAAGGTGTACCTACTAGGGAAGCCTGCACAGCCGCATCTATCATGACTGATTCAGTCTCAGTCAGGTCCTCATCTGCAGCTCCCTCAGTTTCCTCAAGCATCTCTTCATCAATCTCTACCTCTGACTTGGGCTCGACTGTCTGCTCCATTCTATCTTCATGTATGGCGGTATTTGGAGGCATTTCGGGCACATCTGGAATCTCCACTATTCCAAAAACCATGGACATATCAGTGGATTTCAGGTAGTCCACATCTTTTCTCAACTCAACAATGGCATCTTTTAACGCTGTCACCTCCTCGGTGGCTCCTTGATCACGCTCACACACCGCTATCCTTGCTGCAAGGATATCAATGTCAGCACTCAATGGTGTCACAACAACAGTCAAAGCAGCCTGAATCATATCAGGAATGGATGTCTCGATCCTGGATGCCTGACGATCCGCAGAATAGGCAAGATGTCCCATTCGAAGTAATGATGCCTGGGTGATTGGAGTCCGGGAGACAGCAGCAGCAGTAGGTCTAGGAGGCAGCACAACAATAGAATAACTAGGGGCCTCAGAAGATACAACACAAGAAGTACATGAAGTCCTAGGGGTCGGAGTAGGCAAAGATGTCTCTGCTGGTGATAAGTCTATGTCTACAACCGGGGTTGTCTTCTTCTTCTACTCCTCTTGGTCTTTCAAATATTCTGCCTCGATCCTCCGGATATCGGTAGAGGATGTGGGAAACACTTCCACATCTTTCTTGACATCTCTAGGGACCCGAGCCCATCTGCACAGCTCGGTGATCAATACTGGGAAGGGGAGAGAGGTATGGCGCTGCTTGGCACGCATGAGAATCTCTGAAGTAATAATCATCCCAGATTAATTCGCTCATGTGTAACGATTGCGCCAAGACAAGCTGCCTTAGAGTGGCGCAAAATGGACTCATTCTGGGATGGCATTACAGTACTGCTGATAAAGCCAAACCAATACCTAGCAGCTACATGCAGGCCCTTTTCATTATCGGGACCCCTACCTCGAACCACTTTTGAGTGCCATCACAGATAACAGGAGCCAACCAGTTTTTTATTTTCTCAAATGACTTAGACTTCATCCTGTACTGGTGAGGGTCGGCAATATTATTGGTGTATTCCAAGACTGCATTTATTGTAGTGCTGTTACACAACACTTTCTTGCCCCAGACTACCACGTGATCGACTGGTTTAAATTCAGTTGCTTGCTTCTTTCTTTGTGGAATCAGGGTTCCATAAGGGGCATAGAACTCCCGGACCCAATTTGGAATGTAAGGGCCACGGGGTTTGGTGAAGATTTGGAACTTGTGAGACTTCAAGCAATCTATTATTTCTCGGTACCTGTCGATAACCCTATCCGTAGACAAACGTTTTACCTCAAGAATTGTCCTCAATCCCTCAGTCTTTAATCTGTTCAACTACTTGGGCGGAGGACCCTATACTGGAGGTGCCAGCACCATTGCTTGTTCTTGGACTGGAAGAGTAGAAGTGGCAGGCTGAGGGGTTTTGATCCTGGACGGATCATTTAACTTTTTAGATCGTAGCTCTGCCTTTTGTGCTGCTACCATCTCATCATCATCTGATGCCACAGTTTGAGGTTTTTGGTGCTCACTCTCACTCTCAGAAGCAGTGAAGTAAGTGTCATATATGTTTTCGCTATCGGAGCTGACCTCTAGTGATGTCAGTGACTTGCCTTTTCCTTTGACCTTTCCACCAGTTGTGTGGAGTTTTATGGTCTTTGCCCTTAGATGCAGCTGCATCCTCATTCAGTGTAATCCCCTTTGCTTTCCCTCGGGGTGGCATGTTTTGCCCTACAACTTTAGGTCTGGCCAAGTCTGCAAATCATTGGGAAAAAGTTAGTAAATATTCATACCAAAGGACAGGCTGCAGACAGACTCGCCGATCAACTCGGCGAATCGTCTAATCTCTTTGGCGAGCTAAGTCGAGCTCGCCGAAGGGATTGGCTCAAAAATTATAGCAAGTCAGCGATGGGAAGGTCCTTTCGGTGAATCGCCGAAATCTATCTGTGAGCAAGGGTTTGTCCGCCGAAAGTTACAATGCAACAAGATTTCAGGGGTGTAGACAAAGGGCGAACAAGAAGACTTTTGGCGAGTCGCCGAGTGCTTTTGGCGAATTCAGGCTTCTCACCAAAAGTTGCAGAAACCAACAACACATATAGCATGAAATAAAAGGTGAGATGGGGTCATTAGGAGAACCGCCGGGTAGTTCGGCGAGCTCAACCTAGCTCGCCAAACGGCCCAACGTTCCATTTTCAACCCATCTCTTGAATTCAACCCCGCAACCCCCGAAATCAAAATCGAAGCATGCACTAGTACAATTAAGCTCAGACCCATAACACCCATTGCCGTGAGATATTCGGAGTTTTCCCAATTTTGCCAAATTTGACTATTTGATGACTTTTTCCCTTAAGAATGGTGTCACCCACTCTATTATTATGTAATTTACGTCATTTAGCACAAATATGGGCTACTCAAACTTCACCCTACCAATCTAACCAACATGCAAGCATAACCCCACAAAATTTAACTCAATTTAAGGCATAAAAATACGGGCATTCGACGATCAAAACAATAAGGGCAAGATTAGCAAATTAAAAATGGCATTTAAGCATTCTAATCCTATCAGAGAGGCCCAGCACACGACAATACGATATGATCATTTGCAAATGAGTAAAAATGCGATAAAAATGAACACTGGATTCAGAAAACCACCTTTTATGCCGAACAATATAAATTTGTGATGCTAGGCGGCAAAGTTTTCCAACTCCGAGCACAAATCAACAACCAAATTTCTTATGAAGTGCAAAAATATTCAAAATACTAAATAGATGCTAGATTTGGAAGGTTAAAAATGAGGGAAAATGAAAGAGTAGGAAGTTTAAACCATTCTTTCTTTTTAAAGACCGTCCAGTTCGCACCCATTCGGCGATCTTAGTCATGATCATCGATCCTATCGGCGACTCACGGATTGGTCATTTACCTCGCCGAGTTTTTACAAGATGTCTATTAGTTTGGAGGTCCAAACGGAGGACTATGTCGTGTTCAACGACCTGTTCGGCGACTCGTCGATAGTTTCAAGGGTTCGCCGAGTTTTACAGAATCTCATTTTGAATTTGTCTTAAGTCTAACAGCGGTCTCGGTCAGAGTAGCAGACTTCATTGGCGATTCGCCCACTGGATCTCTAACTTGCCAAGTTGTACTAATCAACATTTTCCTCACGTTATTCTACACAATCAACACACCATTATTCTAAACTTAAAAGAAAGCAATTAAGACCTTGGGTTGCCTCCCAAGAAGCGCCTTACTTAACGTCTTGGCCCGACGTAAGTCCTTACTCACTCTCCATTATTGGGGTTGGCCCTAATGTTCTAGGTAACCTCAATAGTTCATCTGAGTGGGGCTGAGGTATTGTATAACTCATGAGTGTCCTGATCAGCTGGATAGATCTAGAATGAGAGCCAATCATCTGATTCAACACTTCAATATTCTCCTTCATCTATTCCAACACTCGATCTTGTTCAGTGATCTTTTTGGAGAATGATTTGTTGTGTGTCCTCGACACAATTATTCTCCCTGTCTCTAGACTTTTTCCGCTCATGAGGTGGTATGTACCTCCCCTGACTTTTGCACTGATTTTCCACCTCTGATATTTTGCTGGCCAAATTGTTCAGCTGAGTTACCAGTGCGGTTAACTTGAATTCCCTCTCGACTCCTTGATTTGTCTCAACCAATTTGCCACCACTTCCCTCAGCCATGCTCAGGGTATCTGCCTACAACAACAACTCAAAGAAAAACAAAACTAAAAATAAAGTTAATAAAATACGACTAAGAAGACCAATTTTTTTACTAAACTACCAATTCTCAAATAACACCACTCCTCTGCAGCGGCGCCATTTTGAGGTTCGACGTAATCAACTAAAACTATTTCGGATCTAGTAACAAACGATCGCGTGTAGTGATATAAACCAACCAAGGGTTGGGATCGTTCCCACAGGGAGTGGTTTTGAAAATTAATAGAAAAATAAAATCAAGTTCTAATTAGTCATAGCTATAAACATTATCGAATATAAACATACTAAATCTAACGGGTGATGCAAGCGTCAATTATCAATGGGGGTTTGTATTAATTAACAACTAAAAAGAGCAAAAATATAAGGAAACTAGATGTGGAGACGGGATTCTTGGGATGTGATAGGAATACGGGATAAACTAGACTATTGGGTACATGCTTTTGATAGTAAATTGTTAAGCATTTGTGACTAGGCTGCCTTGTTCCTTTTTGCCAAGTAGTGTCCATGCTTTGGCACAAACTCCAAATACCTGAAACTTAAGGTTTTACATCAGTTATTGAGACAATATGCATTTGAGGACACTAATTCTATTAAAATATAGCCCTAAATGAGTCCAATTTGTGGACTCATTACTAACGCGAGTCGATCATCAGTAATGCGACCCTCGCAAAAGCGAAGACCCCTTCACGAATGTGAGGATTACGACACCAGTAACAATCAGCCAACATAAATATCTCTGGATAGACCATTCAGATTCTTTTGAAACCCCATTCACATAAACTAAATATGTTACTCAACTAAACTCGTTGTTCTGCACTCAATGGAAACATCGAAATATTAATCTGAGGTTTCCTTAACCCGAAATTTGTGAAGGTCACAAGAAATAAACGTAACACCTAAAAAGGCCAAATCAAGCTCATGGCCTCAAAAATCAATCAAGACCTCTCCTATGCTTAAAATTATCCTCTGAATCCAACGAAACTATTGGAAATCCAATTAGAGCATCCTAACTCTGAAGGTGGATCAAAGCTAACCCAAAGACTAAAATTCCACTATTTCCAACTTAGGACCTAAGTTTCATGAAAAGAATCCGAATTTGAAACTTACAACTCTCTTAGACCAATTTCCACATTTTGAAACTGATGAAATCGATAAAATTTTATTCCAAGAGTTGAACTCCAAAAGACATGAAAAACTAATTTTTAACCACTCTAGACTTTTAAACTCTAAAACTTTCAAAATTCACAACTTTTAATTCGAAGCTCAAAACAAATTTCAAAATCAATTCAAAAATGACTCAGAGTCAATATTGATAGGGGTAAAATGGTACAAAAATTTCAAAATGATATTTCGGGTCATTACAAATATATCTATATACTATCATTGTATCATTGAGGTATATTTCAATCTTTTAGTGAGACCGTCATAATACCATCAGAATATATCTATAGACTGACATAATATCATTAAAGAGTGTTTCATAGAAATAGTAACACTCCTCATATCATCTATGATACCATCACAGTAAAACCTCCATGATACCATTGATGTTTGCTCCAACCCTTCAATGATACCTCCATGGTACCATCACAATATATCTATAAACTGACATAATATTATTAAAGATTGTTTCATATAATTAATAACACTCATCATATCATATATGATATCATCACAATATCTGAATATACAGTTTTGGTAGCACTAAGGTTTCCTTTATTCATTAATTCACAAAACTACTCATTCATTAATGATAACATAACCATATAATCATATATTGATGTGTATCATTAAGGTTCCTATATTCAGATCATGTACGTTACCATCATAGTATATTTATATATTGTCACTGTATCATTGATGTATACTTCAAAACTTTAGAGAGACCTCCATGATATCATCCAATATATCTATATACTGACATGGTATCATTGAGAATTGGTTCAGTATGTTTTGATACCATCATAGTATATCTATATATTGTCATGGTATCATTGATGTATGTTTCATTCTTTCAGTGAAATACATCAATCCTTCATGGTACAATTACATTATATCATATACCGACATGGTATCATTGAGTATGCCTCAATCCTTCAATAGAACAAAAAAATCAAAAGTCTTCTTTACTTGCTAAACTCAATGCCAAGTAAAAACATGACAAACAAGTTAAAACAGAAGGAGTATATGTTTTGATTTCATTTACAAAAGCGAAAAAACTACTATAAAAATATATATTTCATTAATTTAGATTTTACAACATCAATTAATAGAGAAAGTGTGGTAAAATAATCATGTCAGTCATTATTTTTACATTGGATATATTGTATACATACTAATATATTGTATATATACTATATTATATATTGTGTAATTATTATGTTTACATTGGATTTTTTTTTTAACCCCGGGATAACCCGTCGTCGCTACTACCGCTGCCCTTCGGGTGAGCACTTTGTGTGCACTAGATAAATCTCCCACTATATAATAGCCTGAAAAATTACATATTTTTAGTACTAAGCCTTTTATTTCC
>NW_006239497.1:28786-31813 GCF_000226075.1 Solanum tuberosum | reverse complement strand
TCAATTCAGCAGTTTTTAAGTCAGGAGTTATTGGTATTTTCTCAATTATTTTAACTCAATACTAAGTAATTTTTCCTTCTACCCAAGGCCCTATATAATGATTCTAAACCCCCAAATCACCCAAACTAAATTCATTCTCTTAAATTTCCAAAAGTTGATCAAGCTCTTCCTCTCCAAATATTTCTTTCTCTAAAAATTGAAGAAGAATATAGGTTTCAAGATCAAGCCTCCAAATCCTCCATTGCTTTCAAGCTTTTGACATCAAGGTATGATAGTTTCCATCCATGAATTTCTTTCATCCATGGACTTTCCAAATTTCTCAATTTCAAAGATTATAATTCCCCAATTGGGTTAGGATTTTCTTCAATTATCATGGGTTCTCTTTAATGTAGATTTAAATGATTAAATTATGATCTCTTATGCATGAATTGATGAATTACAATGATTTTATGATGATTTCCCCCATGAACCCATGTAATCCCCATGTTTTCAAGTTATGAATCATATGATGTGGAATGTTTTATCTTCAAGGAAGAGTTTTATGAAATTAAACATGTATTGCAAGCTTTACATGAATTTATGATGAAATCCATATCTAACCCATGTTTTCTAAATGTTGATGATTGAAAGTGGGATTTGAACCTCAAGAGGTAAATTGTGGACTTATGCATTTTCTTATGAAATCTATGTCAATGTTTTAAGGGTGATTTGAGAGTAAAGTACCAATGATGACGTTGTGTTGTGAAAGGATATTCTCATAAACACATAATAGCATTAGGTGAAAGGTTTTCTCACATTGGAAGGATTCTTAGGTTGAAAGGCTTTCTCACCTAATTGAATCAAAGAGTAAGAGCTATCCTAATGAAACTAGCTTGGATTGGTTCTCCAAGGGAACCTTTCCATGAATAATGAAGTCAAGAAAGAAATGACTATTTGTGGTTTTTATGCTTAGCAATGAGAGGATATTGATGATGTGATGGAAGCTCTCCCGAGTAGAGGCCAGGTTTCTAGAAGCAATCTCATGAGATGGAAGTTCTCCTGAGTAAATACTGAGTTTCTAGTAGCAATCTCCTTATCCCTTAACTATGTGCCCCCATATGTTGATTAGCTAGTGGATTGATGAGTCCACGATTTGGACTCATTTAGGGATTTATTTTGATAGATTTAGTGTCCTCAAATGCTTATTTTGTGCCAATAACTGATGTAAAATCCTTGATTTCTAGATATTTGGATTGAGGAACAAGGCATGTACACTAACGAGCAAAAAGGAACAATGCAGCTGAAAGAACAAAGAAAAGAAGGCCTACTGATCGCCTGATCCATTGGGCGAGTCACCGAGTGGCAATTACCTCCCCTAAAGGGCCAAGCCCTAAAGGAGAAAATTGAGTCGGCGAGAGAAAGGAGCAGTCGGCATGTCGCCGAATGATTCCGCGATACAGTGATTGGATCGCCCAAAGTTATAGAACTTGAAGATGTTGAAGGCCAAAGCAAAAAGGTGATAGAATCGATCAAAGGGCGGATCACCGAGTGGATCGGCGATCCCGACTTACTGCGCCGAAGGTGAGGGACATGGCATTCCAGACGGGTGAGAAGGTTCTTCTTATGGTATCACCTATGAAATGGGTGATGAGATTTAGCAAGAAGGGCAAGCTTAGTCCTCGATACATTGGTCCATTTGAGATTCTTGAATGTGTAGGGACAGTGGCTTATATGTTGGCCTTACCTCCTAACCTATCGAGAGTTCATCCGGTATTTCATATATCCATGTTAAAGAGATATCATGGTGACGGGGATTACATCATAAAGTGGGACTCAGTTGTGTTAGACAAAGACCTTCAGTGTGAGGAGGAATCGATTGCAATTCTTGATCGTGATGTCCGAAAGCTGAGGACCAAAGAGATTAAGTCTGTGAAGGTTCAATGGAAGCGTCATTCAGTTGAGGAAGCTACTTGGAAAACCGAGAAGGACATGCGAGACAAGTATCCCAGTTGTTCATTGATTCAGGTACTACTCCACTCTTGCTTTAGGCTGCTTGTCCTAGTTTGTCACTCGGGGACGAGTGATGGGTAAATTGGTATCTATTGTAACGACCAGTTCCCGTCGTTATAGAAAATCCAATGGGGAAAAATTTTGGACCGAAAAACTTTTTGGTAGTATCTTGAAATTTTCCAACCTATCCCAAATTTGGATGAAATCGGAGTTTGTAAGGTATAGGGAAATCTAGTAACAAATGGGAGATCTAATTATGAATTTGATCACATGAGTAGATAGCTAGGACGTTAAGGAACCCATACGACTTTACGGAATCAAATTTGAGAGAGTACAACTCCCGAAACTGATCTTAGCGTGAACGAGTATTTTCTGAGTGTCATGGGAAAAATGTGTGTTGTGAAATGGAGGTTTGAAACTCTTAAATTTACTCACGTTTTCCATGCAAACCGCTAAGGCAGGATTTTTCCGCTAGGACGGGGCTACTGTAGCGGGGTGAGGACCGATGTGGCGGGACAGATGCGACTTAAATCGGAAATAAACCTCAAAAATGTTTTATTCTGTAATATTCGACCTTGAGAGCTAAGGAACGACCCAGGGTTATTTCTTGAAGGTTTTCCACCTCTTCTAGCACCAAAGGTAAGGTTTTTACTCCCTGAATCCATTTTTCGATCCGTTGAACTTAGTTCCTTGGGTAATTATCGATGGGGGAGGGCTTTGATATGGGATTTATGGTGGAAAAAGCCCTAATCTGGGTATGGGGATTAAGGGTTCGACCTAGGGTGGATATTATTGATTATAGTTTGGGTAATTAGGTCTTGTTTATTGATCCTCGTGTTATATTGATTATTTGTAGACCAAGAACAAGCGAAAAGAATCCGGAAAGAGAAGAATCAACTTTCTTAGGGGCATTGAATTGATTGTTTGTAGACCAAGAACAAGCGGAAAGAATCCAAAAAGGGAAGAATCAAGTTTCTTAGGGGATTAAAGCCTTGTTCGAGGTAGGTGATGGTTGTGATTTCATGTTAGTGCAATATG
>NW_006239497.1:27549-28711 GCF_000226075.1 Solanum tuberosum | reverse complement strand
ATTATTGATCACACTAATCGTAAATGAGGATGATTGACTAATTTTATGCCGTGAATCATGACTTGATTGTATGATTATGAGAATGTACATTGTGATTGTGATTGTGTCTTGTTGAAATGGATTGAGTGTTACGTTCCGACACACTAACTTAGATCGAGTGCCACTTTCCGGCGCATATATGGGATCGGGTGTCACTTCCGGCACACTAACTTGGATCGGGTACCACGTATCGGTACACTAACAGTTTCGGTATGGGTTCCATGATAGGACTAATGACTTGGCATATTTGTATATCTTGAGATTGTGAAATTGTACGTTGTTCGTAAGTGATAAATGATATTGTATATGTTCGGTGTATACATGTTTATTATGTTCTAATGACTTATATATGTTTCACTATTGGGATAGTCTTGTGATCCTACCAGTACACTGTGGTTGTGTACTGATACTGCACTTGCTCTTTCTTTGTTGACTATAGGGCATAGTGGTTGTGTACTGATACTGCACTTGTTCTTTCTTTGTTGACTATAGGGCATCTTTAGGTGGCTACTGACAGACCTCGTCTAGAAGATCAGTGATCAATCGAATTAAAGGGTGAGTCAGTTCTTCCAAGCTGCCATGAGTTCTCCTTTTGCTCCGTCCATCTTATTCGAACTTAGATTAATACTTTAGTTTTCTCTTGTTTAATTTGGGTTGTACCCATTTCCTTAGACTTATGATCCTTGTTAGAGTTTTGGTACATTGACTTTCAGGTTCTAGGCATTATTTCTGCATTTGGTTGTTAGACTTTTGTTTGAGGTTATGGGAACTCCCTATTTTCCTTTTCTTAGACATTTAAACCTGTTTTCGTATCTTTAAATATTTAGTTTGGGTTGTAGTAACGGTTCTCCCACAGGAGGGTTAGTGTGGGTGTCCATCACGACGGTCTAGATCGTGACGCAACTATTATAAAAAAATAATCTTGGATGAGTACCTTTTAATAAAGGGGAAACTACATAAATGAGCCATAAAATTTAAAATAATTACAATTTTATACCCAAACCCAATGTATTTCCTGAATACTCATGCTCTCATAAATAATTACAGCTATATTGTATTGGTATCATTAAGACTGAAATTTTTTGCTTAACTGATATTAAATCAGTATCATATATTGTATTGG
>NW_006239497.1:24540-27449 GCF_000226075.1 Solanum tuberosum | reverse complement strand
TCACTTTTTTCACGTTTTGAATAAATTATTTCTTTTATTTTTATGTATAGTTAATAACCGAATAACCGAACCAAACCAAACCAAAACCGAAAACAACCAAACCGATAAATGTATATTATATTTGGTTTGGTTTGGTTTTGTAATTTTAAAACCGATTAAGTTGGTTTGGTTTTGGTTTTGACCAATAACCGACCCAAACCAAACCGTGAACACCCCTACCCATAATATTGAGAGAAAAAGTAACTATTTTATTTTGGAAAAATTACAGAAATCCCACATAAATTTGTCCCTTTCTAAAGCACATTTATCATAAAACACTCTCAAAGTCCTTGTATTGAATTATATTCATTTTAGCAAGAATTACAGAAATCTCATCTTTTAGTTTACTTATTACCATTATCCCCTATAAGTTTTACAAATTTCCAAAATCCCTCATTTTCGCGCATCAGATTAGTGTATCTCGCGCATCAGAATAATGTATCAGCGCTTATATTATAGTATCTCGCGCATTAGATTAGTGTATCATGTATAAAATGTAATGTATCTTACTTAACGATTAATGTATCTCGCGCATCAGATTAATGTATCATTGCTTATATTATTGTATTCGTTTGAGGGATTTCTATAATTATAAACTTTTAAGGGATCAAATATAATTTTGCCTTAAAAGTATGTGATTTATGTAATTTGCTCTTTTGTTCTTGGTTAACTTTATGGAGTTGGCTGCTCCTTTATTTCAACCAACACAAATATATACAAACAAAGGCTCGAAAATTCCGGCCCAAAGCAAAAACATAAAACGCTAAAAAGGTTGTCATCCTTGTCATTTCCATATTTCATTCCCAGCTTCCTGATTTGGTGTTCCTTTGCAGTGGAATACTCCGGTGGCTCAATCTATCTTTTCTTCCTCTTCATTCACCAATATGATCTTTTTCTTTCCAGCTGAAGCGGACATAGAAATTTCAAGATGCTCACAGTCTGGTTCATATATGATTTCCTCTTCAGTCTCAGCATCTACTCTCCTTACCTGACTTGAAGGCATCGTTTTTTGCAATTGAAACTTTCTGTAAGCTGACATAGCCAGGCTATGTAGCTTAGTTTTATTCACAGTAGTGCATGTTTGTTCATGGTGTTCTGTATGTGTTTCTCTGTTAATCCTCTTGACCCCTCTACTGATGTACTGCCTTACTGTAATTTTCCTTGTTTTAATTTGTAGAAAGGTTATTTCTGCTTTATCCGTGTTCACAATCCCCCTTCATTCCCCTGCAGTCTCTTATTCACATGCTTCATTTGCTAATTTATCTGCTAGTCTGTTAGCCTCTCGGAACACATGTTGAATCTGTGCTTGTGTTGATTTATTATCTCCTGTATTTTTTCTGTTTGCCATGGGACCTTCCATCCACTGCGTACTACGTTTTTAATACTTAGAGATTCTGTTTCTAGGACAAAATTTCTGTAGTTGTTACCTTTGCAATGCCTCAGTGCTTTAAGAATTGCTATAGTTTCTGCTTCCATGTTAGTTCTATGCCCTAATCCCCTTGCCTCCGCATATATATTGTCTCCTTGATCATCCCTCAAACAAAATCCATATGCTCTCTCTCTAGGATTCCCTCTACTCACTCCATCCGTATTGCATTTAATTGTTCCTTGATGAGGTCTCTTCCAGCTCACTGCATAGTAGTGCAACTTAGGTTTGTATTCCCACAGTATCTTGACTATTTCTGTCCACTCTTTAGGTACTCTTATCCATGGGTATTTCAATTTTATCATCTGATTAATAGAGTGAATACACTGATGCTTCAGCTTCTCTAGAATTATATCTCTTCCATGTCTTCTTGTATTTCTTCTTTTCCATAGTTCCCATAGTTTAATGATTGGGATTGCCTGAAATATGATTTTCAGTTTGATAGGAGTAGTAACTTCCCACCATGTTGTTATCATTTGTCGCAATCCTCCTTGTTGTGGAATACCTGCACATGAAGCAAAATGCTTCCATAGCTTTTGGGCTGTGGGAGCTGTTAGAAAAGATGTTGTGTGGTCTCCTCCTCAAAAGAGTCGCAACAGTAACACCTTGATGCCATACTAATCCTCATTTTTTAAAGATTGTCCTCTGTTGCAATTTTACCCTTCCATATCCTCCATAGTAAAAAACTCATCTTAAAAGGAATCTGCTTGCCCCACATATTATCCCTCCACGCCTCCTTCTTCTTTCTGTGTCTCAACATTTCAAAAGCCGATTTGACTGTAAAATTCCCATTCGTATTACCCATCCACCAAGGTTTATCCTCATTCTCCAATATGCGTGGCCTTATTTCTTCAGTGATATACTCCACCATTTCTTCGAACAACGCTTGGCTCAGCTTCTGAACATCTCATACATCATTTGTGATGAATCTATTCACTTCTATTTCTTCTTCTCTGCCCCTTTGATTATCCGTGTAGAATAAAGCTCCTTGCTTCGTCCAGTTATCAAACCAAAAACTCACCTCACTGATGTTTGACGTAATCAAAGACACAACTTCCAATTCAAGTGTCAACGATCGCGTGTAGTAATATAACCCAACCGAGGGTTGGGATCGTTCCCACAGGAAGAAGTACTTCTTTCAAATTTAATAATAAAAATACAATGACAATCTCTTCAATCAAACAATTCTTGCACAATTAATGTTCAAATCTCAAATTTCGGGTTTTAACTACCAATCCAAATTTACACTTCAACACAAGAAATCAAATATTAGAGTAAAACTTGGGGAATTGATCAACTAATTATTGAATCTCAACAAAATGGGTAAACGCTACTGCTCATAATGGGATAATTTGTTGTGGGTAGGTCGAATCATATATAAAGTAACTTTCTCTCGAACAATTACCTTTTCTATGTTGAATTCTCTCGAACTTCAACACCAATT
>NW_006239497.1:23734-24326 GCF_000226075.1 Solanum tuberosum | reverse complement strand
GATTCTTGGGATGTGATAAGAATACGGGATAAACTAAACTGTCGGGTACATGCTTTTCAAAGTAAATTGTTGAGTATTTGTGACTAGGCTAGAGTAGAGTGGGGGTAAATCCTCTTTCGAGCAACTTACCCCGAATCCACTCGGTTTCTCTCAAACACCAAGTTGTCACTTTAAGAAGAGCCTCTGCCTTAGCCCATTCACTCTCTCGAGCTGAATGTGTGGGAGAAGGACTAGGGTTTACTCTCTCGAGTTGAACCCATGTCAACCCAATACCACCAGCTATTAATTTAGTAGTGTTAGTTTTACGACCTCTGTCTCGAGCAAGCCGAAAACACTAAGATGAAATCGTATTTGCAACTACAACTCCATTAAGTTCATACACAACTACTAAACGAAATCACATTTAAACAACAAATAAACCATCAACAAGCAAGACCCAACAGATAATCCAGCCCATATTCACAAAATCACACCCCAATAATTGGGGTTTTAATTAGACATATAAAAGAGATAAAAATTTATAAAAATATTAGTTTCCATCAACTAGGTATGAAGCATTAAGTCTTAAAACATGTCAAGAGTGAAAAATCTT
>NW_006239497.1:21691-23681 GCF_000226075.1 Solanum tuberosum | reverse complement strand
GTCCAATTTCTTGGAGTTGAAACCCTTTGAATCTTCAAGGTCTTAGAACAAAGTCTCCAAAACCCTCTAAGACTTATACTCTCTAAAAAACTGTAAAAAGTTCTAAGAATAATAATGATATGATACTAAGCTAGAAATTTAAACAAGTATTTATAGTGTTTTAAAATGTGCTGCGAAGGACCCTTCGATGAAGTTAGTCGGGATCGCCGATACATTTGGCAATCCGCCATTGGGTCTATTTCATCGTCTTCCTGCTTTAGCCTTTAGCCTCTTCGCATTTTGAGTCGTTGGGCGATATGGTACTGCTTCGCGGAACTATTTAACGACACGCCGACTGCTCCATTTCATCGCCAACTTGACCTTTTCCTTCAGGGCTTAGCGCATTGGAACAAAAGCCGATCTCCAGGCCGATCAGCAACTCACCAACTGGGCTCGACGATCTTCAGGCCTTCATTTCTTCGTTCTTTTCAGCCGCCTTGTTCCTTCTTGCCAAGTAGTGTCCAAGCTTTGCCTCAAACTCCAAATACCTAAATTTAAGGATTTTCATGAGATATTGAGACAAAATATGTATTTGAGGACACTAATTCTATCAAAATATAGCCCTAAATGAGTTCAAATTGTGGACTCATCATAGTGCAATTCAACCTCAAAACAAAGAAACAACTTAGACCCATTTCAAATTAACACCATTACTTGCAACTAATAAACACCCACTAAGTAATTTCAACAATTGGCTTCATGATCAAAACCCCAAGAAAAAGGGTTTTAGCCACTCATTTCAAAAATAAGAAGATGAAAATCAATTATCACTCCCATAGTTGGGTACAAAATGAGAATTATAGATGAAAATCAATTGATAATCTCCTCTCTTACAAAATCTCTCTCAAAATCTTGCTAAAAATCACTCAATAAACCCTTCGGTAGTGTTTGCTCTCTAAGTAATTATTTTCTAACTTTCTGAATGAATTTTTCTCTCTAGCCAAAACTAATTTAAACAAGTCTAAAGTGTCACTGCTAAGGACTATTCGGGGAAGTAAGTTGGGTATCGCTGACGGATCGGCGAATCGCTGATTGCTCTTCATCTCGCCTTTATTTTTCACTTTGTCTTGGTCTAAATACTGTGACTTTAGGCGATCTAAGTTGGGATCGCCGAATGACTCCACGATTCACCCTTTATCCTTCCATCTCTCCCATAAGCACTTGCTTGAATCTTCTTTCATACTTTTTGGCGACCTGGTTATCCTTCGCCAACTAGATCGGTGATACGTCGAATATAGTTGCTGCTCGCCGAATTCACCCCCATTTTAGCTCCAGCATTCTGTAACTTTAGGTGATATCTTGGAAATTTGGCGATTCGCCGAATAACATCATCGATCATCAGGTCTTCATTTCTTTATTCCTTTAGCTTTCTTTGTTCCTTTTTACCCAATAGTGTCCATGCTTTGTCTCTAATTCAAAATAGATGAAACTCAAGGGTTTTCATCAGTTATTGAGACTAAATATGCATTTGAGGACACTAAATGTATAAAAAATAAAGCCCTAAAAGAGTCCAAATCGTGGACTCATCAACACCCCAACTTAAACTTTTGCTTGTCCTCAAGTAAAGCTCAAGTTCAGCAGTTCAAAAAGGATGTCTCGAATAGTGCTACACAAGACTCAATCGTGAATGGATAGAAAAAGTCTCAACTTACTCATGCAATGATCAATTCTGCACTCAAAGTTTCAAGTTGTGACTCACCATTATCAAAGAATCTCAAGCTCACTATACTTACTGCAAATGCAAGTTCAAGCTCAATAGAGGTATTCAAATGCCCTCACACGAAGAATGATTCCATGTTCACACACAATGCTTCAATCATTTAAGGTTCCGGAATCAGGATCAACACTCTCACTCAAAAAGATAAACACAATGCATGATTTCTCCCATAGGTTTACCCTTATTTTCCAAACAACTTTTGCTTAAGCTCATTCAAGATCAAAAAGGTCTTTT
>NW_006239497.1:15302-17218 GCF_000226075.1 Solanum tuberosum | reverse complement strand
ACACTTCCTTTTGGTAAGTGACGAAATCTGCTTTTGAGCTGGGTAGTGTTTGGTATTTTATGCGTATCTCATTCAAAATAACTTACTGTACAGTGAATAAATATGTTTTGGAAAGCTAATTTGTAGAACTACAACTCTTGTGGTTATGTAAAATTCTAATTTAGTTGTTATGGATACGAACTAAGGGACGTATTCTAATTTAGCTGTTATGGATACGAAATAAGGGACGTAACATATGACAAGTTCTGTCCAGATTCTGGAATTAAAAATCTTGTACGTTCAACTGTTGGTGTTTTGATTATCTCCTTTTGTACAAAGCGTATTTTGCGGTGATTCTTGATTATTTGCAAGCTTAAGAGACGTACCTACATCTTTTATGGAGGATATAAATTCCATTTTGGCCGTTTTCTGTTTCAAATCTAAGTTGTGACATTAAGTGCGTTTATTGACCAGAATATCTGTTTTGGGAGTATAGTCGTTTTGTACAGGCTAGGCTTACTTGTGATGATAAACCTATGTTACGCCATCATTATTGATCTAATAGAGAGTAAATAAGTTATTGAATTCATTTTTTAAGGTTGTATATCCTCGTGTACGAGTTGAAGATTTTGATACGCTGGTTGGTCTACGATTTGAACTCATGAAGTCGTGTTGGACTGTTTTTGTGCTAAAGAACTGACGTTTGTGTATAAATTTGTACTTGTACTCTTTTTACCTGCTGGTACATCTGAAATTTTACTTTGGTACCTTGGTTACCTCTTGTCACTTTGCATTGTCGTATTGGTAATCTTTAATACATTAAAGACGCTTGTGTAACTAGCCAACTTGTACGGATTGTTTGATCACTTGGCACTCTTGTTGGGACCTTGTCCTTCTTGTGGCTGTGACTTTTTCACTCTTTGCATGCCTCTTGATTCAGATCATTTACCATCTTGACTTTGGATTTTTTAGTTCTTCTTAAGAATGGAAGTTGTCCATTTTAAGTACGAACTAGAAAGCCATTTCTAACATGGTTCTTGGTTCTCTTTGATTATTGGGTTTTGTACCCCTTCTTGCTACCTGGTGTGCTTGGTGTGACGACATGATGTATATATTGGGCGATCCTTGTTGTTGAATCTCTTGGAAAACTGTGCTATGGGAGTTCTTGACATTTGGATCAGAATTTTCTACATCTAGCACTCCAAATTATGGCCAAGGCAAGCCTCGTGTTCCCACTTTTCCACAATGTGGGAAAAATCATTATGGTACTTGCAGGAGATCTTCTGGTGCATGTTTCGATTGTGGGAGCTTTGATCATAAAGTGAAGGATTGTCCTAATCCTAATAATGCTCCATCGTTGAGAACTGAAGGCTCAGTTCATAAACCTTCTGTCAATCCTCCTCAAACTAATAGAGGTGCAAGACCTAAAAACACCGAGGAAGCAGGTACAAGTCGAGCTAATCAAGCTAGTTGGCAAAGGGCTACTGCACGCGCTTATGCTATGAGGCAGAGGGATGATCAAGATGGACAAGACGTGGTTGTCGGTAAATTTCACTTATTTGGCTTATGAGTGTTTACATTATTTGATCCTGGTTCTACACATTCCTATATTTGTTCATCACTTGTTCTTCCTGAAAATGTGAAATCTGTGAGACTTAATTACGATGTGCTGGTTGAAACTTCTTTGGGTTATCAAGTTGTGTGTAATCAAGTTTACCAAGATTGTCCCTTCGTGATTCAAAACCTAGTCTTCCCTGTTGATTTAATTGAAATGCCCTTCAAGGATTTGATGTTATTATCGGGATGGATTGGCTTTATAAATATCATGCGGTGGTAGATTGTAGGTCTAAGCATGTGACTTTTAAAGATCCTACATTTTTACACATCATTGTAAAAGGTGAAAGATCAGTGACATCTAGTATTATTTCTACGGCCTT
>NW_006239497.1:9815-12016 GCF_000226075.1 Solanum tuberosum | reverse complement strand
CAGATTCTGGAATTAGAAATCCTGTACGTTCAACTGTTAGTGTTTTGATTATATGTTTTTGTACAAAGCGTATTTTGCGGTGATTATTGATTATTTTCAAGCTTAAGAGATGTACCTACATCTTTTATGAATGATATAAATTCCATTTTGGCTGTTTTACGTTTCAAATCTAAGTTGCGACATGTAGTGCGTTTATTGGGCAGAATATCTATTTTGGGAGTATAGTCGTTCTGTACAGGTTAGGCTTTCTTGTGATGATAAACCTGTGTTACGCCATCATTATTGATCTAATAGAAAGTAAATAAGTTATTGAATTCATTTTTTAAGGTTGTATATCCTCGTGTAGGAGTTGAAGATTTTGATACGCTGGTTGGTCTACGATTTGAACTCGTGAAGTCGTGTTGGACTGTTTTTGTGCTAAAGAACTGAGGTTTGTGTATAAACTTATACATGTACTCTTTTTATCTGCTGGTACATCTGAAAGTTTACTTTGGTACCTTGGTTACCTCTTGTCACTTTGTATTGTCGTATTGGTATTCTTAAATACATTAAAGACACTTGTGTAACTCGCGCACTTGTACGGATTGTTTGATCACTTGGCACTCTTGTTGGGACCTTGTCCTTCTTGTGGCTGTGACTTTGTCACTCTTGGCATGCCTTTTGATTCGGATCATTTACTATCTTGACTTTGGATTTTTAGTTCGTCTTAAGAATGGAAGTTGTCCATTTTAAGTACGAACTAGAAAGCCATTTCTAATATGGGTTCTTGTTCTCTTGATTATTGGGTTTTGACCCTTCTTGATACCTGCTTGTGCTTGGTGTGATGACATGATGTATATATTGGGCGAGCCTTGTTGTTGAATTTCTTGGAAAACTGTGCTATGAGCGTTCTTGACATTTGGATCTTTAAATATCGAACTTTGATACTCTTTATATATTGTTTACTTGATTTATTTATTATGTTCAATTATTCTGCTCTTTACTTGAGAGTGATAACTTGGCGAATTTGAGGGCTCCGAACCTATAGTTTTTACACCACTATATGCTTAGCGATAGTTGTTTCTAACGTAGGGAATGATCGAGAGGATGCTTTAAATTGGCCATTGAAGATGGAGATTTCGAAAGCTTTAAGGAAGATCACATTTGCATATAGGCATAATATATTTTGTATAAACCTTGGGACTTGTACATAATCTATGTTTTGTATATTTACATGAGAATTTGAGGGCTGATTTGGTCATGACCCCATGGGCTATAATATAAGTATCGCTATACGTTTTTATCTTTTTAGGGTGTGTAAAAACCCAAGTCTTGTAATATACTAAATTTACTATTTATTTCGAATGCTTGTGTGAAACATGAGCAGGCTGATTTCGGTACTCGAAAGCTTGTAATATTCTTGTTACTTCATCCTTGAGTGTGAGGATAATATATGTACATGAAAAGCTCGTCGGTTATTTGCTTAAATTACTTTTCGGAGATCATTATGAATCTAATCCCTCTACTAGATTATAATCAGTATGATCTCGTTAATCGTTTTTGAATGTCACAAGTATAAGTTAGGTCTCTTTAAAAAGGGTCGCTACAGCTGAGCCCTGAAGGAAAGGATCAGGTCGGCGGAAAAAAGGAGCAGTCGGTGCATCGCTGAGAAGTTCTGCGAAGAAGTACTATGTCTCCCAATGACCCAGAGTACGACGATGCCAAATTATGGTGCAAAACGGCGATGAACTACACCAAAGGGCGAATCACCGAGTTGACCGGCGATTCCGACTAATGTCGCCGAATGGTCCGCTGTAACACAATTTTTCTTGAAAACTATAAATACTCGTTCAGAGTTATAACTAAGTATCATATTTTTAGTGTGAAAAACAATTATTATAATTTTCATATAGAATAGTACTTTTTATTTTTGCTTTGAATTTGAGAGGGTTTTGAAAACTTGAAGAAGAAGATGGTTTCATCTCCAAGGATTTGGACTTGGGACTCTTGATTTCTTCATTCTTGGCCTGTAACAAGACTTAAATCTTCATACCCATTGAATGCAAGCTCATTTAGGTATATATTTCTATCTCTTGATGTGTGGCTAAACACCCCCATTCTTGGGGTGTGACTTAACGAATATGGGTTAATATTGTTGTTGGGTCTTGCTTGTTGATAGATTAAATGTAGTTTAATGGTGATTTCACCTAGTAGTTGTGGTT
>NW_006239497.1:8197-9041 GCF_000226075.1 Solanum tuberosum | reverse complement strand
GTATGGTTCTCCTCATAATCATCTTCCCTTCTCCAATAATCATTTTGCTCAGCCCAATCTTGATAGTATCTCTTTTGTTCTTCTCCCTTATGATAGTTCCAACCTTGATTTCTGCCTCGTTGTAGATAGCGTGGCTGGAAACCCTCCTCATACCTCTTGGAGTTCCAACCTTGATTCTCCCCCAGCCTTGAGTAATTGGAAGAAGAACCCTCCTCAACTCTAAACACTTCACATGTCCCCTACATGTTCTCTTGTTGTACTTCCATTTGAGTTTTTGATGTTCTCATCCCTCTCTGTCTTTATCAAGTTGCTCTTGCGTTAATCGAAAATGAAAAGGAGAGACTTGATCCTCTTGGATGTACCATGCTTGGTTTATCCTAGTCATGTCATCCAGAAGAAACGAAGCTACCTCAAATGGTTGTAACATTATTCCTCCTCGTACCAATTGATCAGCCACTCCTTTATTAACCGAGTCTAGACTCTGGTAGAAATATTGAAGTAACAAATCGTTTGGTAGCCCATGAGTTGGGCATTTAAGTAGGAGCTTCTTGAATCTCACCCACGTTTCATAGATGGGTTCCCCCTCCCGTCGCTTGAAACTTTGAATTTCGTCTCTAAGTTTCATCATCCTTGGTGGAGGAAAGAATCTTGTGTTAAATGCTATAACCAGCTCCTCCCATGATGTGATGGAATTGTTTGGTAACTCGGCTAGCTTCTACTATTAAGGACAGTGGAAATAACCGCAATCGAATTGACTATTGAGACATATTTTTGAATGAAAAAGGGCTGCAAACCTCAGTAAAGTTTCTCACATGCTCATGCGGGTCTTCGTGATCTAGCCCTC
>NW_006239497.1:5249-7333 GCF_000226075.1 Solanum tuberosum | reverse complement strand
GAAACCCACTACTAAGGACGCTAAGATTGCCACCTTGGTTCCACACTTCTCTCTCGAGCAAGTGCACAACACTGAAGTTGATACATGAAGTAACGCAAATTCAACCTCGAAACACATCACAACTTAGACCCACTTCTAATTAACACCATTCTTTGCAACTAACAAACACCCACTAAGTAAATTCAACAATTGGCTTCATGATCAAAACCTCAAGAAAAAGGGTTTTAGCCACTCATTTAAAAAATAAGAAGATAAAAACCAATTATCACTCCCATAGTTGGGTACAAAATGACAATTATAGATGAAAATCAATTGATAATCTCCTCTCTTACAAAATCTCTATCAAAATCTTTCTAAAAATAACTCACTAAACCCTTTGGTAGTGTTTTCTCTCTAAGTAATTCTTTTCTCACTTTCGGAATGAATTTCTCTCTCTAAGCCAAAACTAATTTAAACAAGTCTGAAGTGTCACTGCTAAGGACTATTCGGCGAAGTAAGTCAGGTATCGCTGACGGATCGGCGAATCGCTGATTGCTATTCATCTGACCTTCATTTTTTGCTTTGTCTTGGTCTGACTACTGTGACTTTAGGCGATCTAGGTCGGGATCACCGAATGACTCCGCGATTCTCCCTTTATCCTTCTATCTTGCCCATCAACACTTGCTTTAATCTTCTTTCGTACTTTTTGGCGACCTGGTTGTCATTCGTCGACTAGATCGGCGATACACCGAATATAGTTATTGCTCGTCGAATTCTTCTCCATTTTAGCTCCAACATTCTGTAACTTTAGGCAATATCTTGGCGATTCACCGAATGTTATTGGCGATCCGCCAAATAACATCATCGATCATCAGGTCTTCATTTCTTCATTCCTTTAGCTTTCTTTGTTCCTTTTTGCCCAATAGTGTCCATGCTTTGTCTCTAACTCAAAATACCATAAACTCAAGGGTTTTCGTCAATTATTGAGACAAAATATGCATTTGAGGACACTAAATCTATCAAAAATAAAGTCCTAAAAGAATCCAAATCATGGACTCATCACTCACCAGATTTTATTTGCCACCAAATATTGTGTTCTACCTCTTCTCTACCCTCCACCATTTTTTTCCAGACATGGGAATCCCCTTTACTAATAGCCAACACCGGATATTGTTTCTTGCAATATTTGTTCCACATGTATGTACTCCATAGTGAAGTTGAGGTTCTGAAATTTCACCATAACTTACTATATAGCGCCTTTGATACATCATTTAATGATCTCATCCCTATTCTTCCTTCCAATTTGGGGTAGCATAACTCCTCCCAAGCTATCCAATGTTTCCCTTTGTCTCCTCCTGATCTACTCCAGAAAAAACCAGTAAATAGCTATTGTAATTGATTAATCACTCTCTTCGTAGGATTCATAGCTGAGAGAAGGAACAATGGCATTGAGTTTAATACACTAGTAATTATAATAAATTTTCCCCCATATGACAACCATTTATTTTACCAGGACAATAGTCTCCTTTGTATCTTCCTGAGCAACTCTTCATAATACCTGATGTTTGTGTAATCAATGACACAACTTCCAATACAAGTGTCTACGATCATGCAATAGTATAATAACCCAACCAAGAGTTGGGATCGAGTCCCAAGGGAGTGGTTTTGAAATTAATAGAAAATAAAATTAGTTCTAACTAGTCGTAGCTAAAGACATTAACGACTAAAAATATTGTAAATTAAAGGGGGGTGACAGAAAAGTGTCAAATATCAAATGTGCGTTTTGTCACAAGTGTAGCTAAAACAGTAAAAATAACAGAGAAATCTATGAATGAGAGAAGATTCTTGGGATGTGATCGCAATATATATTGGTATAAATCGTTGGGTACATGCTTTCGATGGGAAATTTGCAAGATAATAGAGACTAGGCTAAGCTTTAGATGGAAATAAGTTCCCTCTCGGGCAACTTACCACTTTTTAAATAGGTTCCTCTTAGACACCCATTTGCCGCATGAAGGCCAGCCTACGCCTTACCCCACTCACTCTCTCGAGCTGAGTGTTAGGATATGGGACTAGGGCTCACCCTCTCGGGCTAAACCTCATGT
>NW_006239497.1:0-5168 GCF_000226075.1 Solanum tuberosum | reverse complement strand
TTTTTAGCCATACATCAAGAGATAGAAATTTATACCTAAATGAGCTTGCATTCAAATGGGTATGAAGATTTAAATCTTGTTACAGTCCAAGAATGAAGAATCCAAGAGACCCAAGTCCAAATCCTTGGAGATGTAATCCTCTTCTTCTTCAAGTTTTCAAAACCCACTCCAACTCAGAGCAAAAATAAAAGTACTAAAATTGTATTATGAATCTAATATTGTTTTCTCCTCTATTTTCTATAACTCCTAATGAGTATTTATAGTTTTCAAAAATCTGTGTTGCGACAGATCATTCGGCGACATTAGTAGGAATCACCGATCAACTCGGCGATTTGCCCTTTGGTGTAGTTCATCGCCGTCTTGCACCATCCTTCCGCATCATCGTAATCTGGGTCATTGGGCAATATAGTACTGCTTCGCGAAACTTCTCGGCGATGCGCCGATTGCTCCCTTTTCCGCCGACTTGATCCTTTCCTTCAGGGCTCAGCACACTGGAACAAAAGGCGAAGTGAGACCCTTCGACGACTCGCCAAGTGGACTCGGCGATCCTCAGGCCTTCATTTTGTTCGTTCTTTTCAGCCTTTTAGTTCCTTTTTGCGAAGTACTGTCCATGCTCTCCTTTAATCTTCAAATACCTAAAACTTAAGGGTTTTCATTAGATATTGAGATAAAATAAGCATTTGAGGACACAAATTCTATTAAAATATAGCCCTAAATGAATCCAATTTGTAGAATCATCAACACCCCCAACTTAAACTGCTGCTTGTCCTCAAGTAAAACTCAAGTTTAACAGTTCAAATAGGATGTCTCAAATAGTGCTACACAAGACCAAATCATGAACATACACAATAGGACTCAATTTAATCATGCAAAGATCAATTGTGTACTCAAAGATTCAAGTTGTGACACACCATTACCAAAGATTCACATGCTCGCAATACTTGCTGCTTGTGCAAGTTCAAGCTCAACAAAAATAATCTAAATGCCCTCACATAAAGAATGATTCCATAATTCACACATATAGGTTAATTAATTCAAGATCAGGAATCAGATGCAATGCTCACACTCAGAAAGAGGAACACAATGCATGTTTTCACCCATAGGTTTGCCCTTATCTTCCAATCTACTTTCGATTTGGCTTACTCAAGATCAAAAAGGTCTTTTCAAGTCTTGTAATGGGGTTGAGTACAAAGGTATGGTCATTTAGCCTCAGTGATTTCTTCATCCTTGTGAGATATGTGTTCTCAAAACGTCCTTTTCCTTTCCCTTATCCTTTTTTCTTCTAGTGCTTCTAAGTCATCCTTTTATTCACTCTCTATGTATTGCTTGGAAACCCAATTCCTTATGCACTTTTTATTCCACAATTTTTTTTAAGAGGAGGGGAGGGGGGGGGGGGTTTCCCCTTTGTCTTGCAATACCATGGGTTAAGGGATACTTTTCTTGTACTTCTTGACTTTTCCTTTTCCTTTTCACCACACCCCCAACTTAGGCTTTTGACCTAATTTGGCTATTCACTAAACCACAAATCAAGAGGATTAGAAGTGGGTCAAGTAAGGTCTAGGGTTACATCAAGGTTCTTCCAAAGAAAGCTAAGGCTCAAAGGGTGTTCAAAAGAGTTTCACACGCTCACGGGTTAGGCCACAAAAGAGGTATATGTCAAATTTGGCTCACACTCTTTAAAGTTGTCTAAGATCATTTCAAGAGCACACATTTCTAAATCAATCAGACTAACGGGGCAAATTCTGGGTTTATTCAGGCATGGTTCAAAGTAAGATAATCATACAAGACATCGACACTAAAGTCAAAGAAGACTCCACACTTTCGCTAGTGTACAACGGTCATCACAAGAAAATCAATTTGATACATGGCTAATCACAACGAGATGTAAATAGTTCACATATTATCTATGCAACTTCATTTGGCCTCATCGTAGCAGTACATTCATGTTCGTTTTATTATACGCACTATTCAAGTCATCGGTATTGATCAGAACCGAGACTTAAATTTTGCAAAAGAACAGCCACATTTAACACACGAGAGGTGGCAAAATGTCACGAGACCCGCCCTCCGGGATAGAAAAAGAAAAAAATCCTAAGTGGCTTCTTGTTTGGGGTATCTGAACCGTATTCTTGTTCGGATGCTTGAATCGAACTCATCTGTTTATTTACGGCAAACCTTGACCATCGTTTCCAAGGGAAATTGATTGAATGCACGATCACGAGCCATTCCCACCGACCCATCATGAGGTCACATCTCATGAGTCTATCGTGCCAAAACTACTAATGCTAAGAATGCTTCGCCCTGACTAGCTAGTCTGGGAAGGTAGGTAAGTAAGAGGCGGATCTAGGGCTTCTTCGACTTCTTATTCATAGTTGAGATACTCCCAACCTCCACCAGCAAGCAGCACCGGAGTTAATCGTAACGTTTCGATCTGGGGGTCAGGAGCAGAGGTTGTAGTATCGTAGCCAATGCTCTTTGATCACCGTCACGAGATTTGACTATAGCTAATCAATCTCCTGCTTTCATGGAGTTTGGAATCTTAATGCTATACTTAGAGCGGATCTAGAAATCCCCAGGTAGTGGTAGTTGGCTTGGTGAAATCCGATAATCGATTGGCTTTAGAAAGGCGAAAGGCGGCTTGCCCAACCTAGACATTGTAACTGAAAGTCCTGCCTACTTCTCTTCTAGGCTTAGGGTAGTCCTAGACTACCTTCTTCTTTGCTGGCTTGGGAAAGACCCGCGGGCTATGGATCCCACTAATAGAATGGGAGGCCGATTTCTTGTACTTGCTCAGTGTGCCCCCCTTTCTTCGAGTGCCCCGCCCGGTTCACTGGGTTGTTGGCTTACCAAGCACTTGCCCGCTGCTCCCGCCGCGCATTTGGCGGGCGGAGCGCTCGTTATCCTGACTTTTCTCTCTGCTGGGGCCCTCCCATTGCTATAGCCATAAGCTATGGCAGCTCCAGCTCGCAACCATAGGGGCCCGCCCCGCGAGGCCAGAGTGGGCTCAACGGTCAGCCTCTATTCGAATTATGTTAGGGGGTCTTTCGCTTTTGCCAGATCTAGAGAGATACTACAAGTCCTCCGTCCCAGATTCCATCGCCGCGGCCATTTGGTTCACCGGTACTACCAAAAAGTCTTATGCTTACGTTACTGTTATTGATGGTTTGATTATCTTGGGCGGCATGGTTCTTCCTGCGACTTTTGGTGTAGTTATATCTGCTTCTTCGGGTTGTATACCTTCCACAATTTTAGCATTAAAAATAAGGCGAGGTGGGGACATTAAGTGAGCCGTTGAGTGGTTCAGCGAGCCCTACACAACATCGCTAAGCAACCCAACACGCCTATTTTCAATCCACTTTCTCGAATGCTTCACAGCCACCCTGCTTCAACTTTACTCAAATGCTGTCCAATTCCTACGCACCCGGCGATATCAGACATGATCGTCAAGTAATCACTTGTTTCGCCGAGTTTTACCGAACTTTCCAGTAAGCTTGGGAGTTCAAACAGCGGTCTCCATCGAGATCACTAACAGCGTCGGTGATGTGCCAATAATTTCACAAGCTCGCCGAGTTTTACAGGCTCCAATTTTGGAGATGTTTGGAGTCAAACGACGGATAAGGTCGGGTTCGCCGACCTCTTCGGCGACTCGCCAATTGAATCTGTTGGTTGTCACCCTACACTTTTTGAGCACTTCTCACACTTCAACCTATACCAACAACACACCATTATTTTACCAATACGCAAATATAAAAATAATAAGGGGTTTTGGGTTGCCTCCCAAATAGTGCCTTAGTTAATATCGCGATACGACGCAAGTCCACAACTATTCTTCATTCTCGAAGTCAGCCATAGTGTAGATAGGCGAGTCCTCGGCGAACGGTGGATAGCGACCTGTCATCAAGTGGGTGATTTGAGCATCTGCAGCTGGATAGTCATGGAGTTTGAGGTAGACGTTTCATTCAGCATTTCAATGTTTTCCTTTATCTAATTCAACTTCTTGTCTTGTTTTTCAAGTTGTTGTTGAATAAGTGAAAGGGCTTCATCATTCTGCACACCCCCATGTTTCTTCCCGTGTTTACATTCGCGAAGGAGGAAGTGCTTTTCCTTTTCCATGGCTTGTACTTCTAACTCCATGACTCGTTTGGATAGAACAACCATTTGAGTAACTAGTGCATCCCACTCTTGCTTCCTTTTGGCTTCCTTGTTGGTTTCAACCATACCATCAAGGATTTTTGCGACGACTTCGTAGGGCTAATGTAGCATACCCCCGGTGCGTAAAGTTGATTGGTTATACTTCTATTTTCAGGTATAAGACCCCTATAGAAGCACTCCAGTAGCGCCTTGTTGGTCATCCTATGAGATGGGCACGATTGTAGCACTGCTTGGAACTTCAGCCACATTTCCTGAATTGTCTCATTCCTTGTTTGTTTGAATGTCAGGAGGTTGTCCCTGAGGTTTAGTAGTTTCAGGAGGGGGTGATCCGTGTGGTACCCATAATGATCATCCATTCTTATTTCCCTGCTTTGATATTCCAAACAAAGCAAAACAAAACTACAATTTAGATTAGTAAAGCTAAAACTAAGAATAAATTTTTTTACTGAACTAAGAATTCCCAAATAACACCACTCCCCGGCAGCGGCGCCATTTTCATGTTTACGTAATCAACGACACAACTTTCAATGCAAGTGTCTACGATCGTGCAATAGTATAATAATCCAACCAAGGTTGGGGTCGAGTCCCAAGGGAGTGGTTTCGAGAATTAATAGAAAAATAAAATTAGTTCTAAGTAGTCGTAGCTAAAGACATTAACGACTAAAACCATTGTAAATTAAAGGAGGGTGACACAAAAGTGTCAAATATCAACTGGGGGTTTTGTCAGAAGTGTAGCTAAAATAGTAAAAATAACAGAGAAATCTATGAATGAGAGAGGATTCTTGGGATGTGATCGCAATATATATTGGTATAAATCGTTGGGTACATGCTTTCGATAGGAAATTTACAAGATAATAGTGACTAGGCTAAGCTTTAGATGGAAATAAGTTCACTCTCAGGAAACTTACCCCATTTTAAATAGGTTCCTCTCGGACACCTATTTGCCTCATGAAGGTCAGCCTACGCCTTACACCACTCTTCTCTCGAGCTGAGTGTTAGGCTATGGGACTAGGGCT
>NW_006239496.1:279705-288467 GCF_000226075.1 Solanum tuberosum | reverse complement strand
TTTGCACAGTAAACTGCAAATGATTGAATATTATGCTTTTTACAATAAAAAGGGGATTAGCAACATGCCTCTTATAGTAAAACGAATATATTTCATGGAATAAATAAGTTAGCAAATAATGCTAACAATTTGGGAAGAGACAAGAACTAGAAGTAAACCAAAAGTTAGAAGGAAACAACATCTCCAAATTTATACAAACTCCACTGTAAATGGCGAACAACTCTTGGTAAAAATTTTGTTTTTTATTTTTTATTTTTTAGATAAAATAAAGGTCAATACTTGATTCAAACATATCATATTAGGTAGTGAGATAACAAAAAACCTCATGAGGTAAAAAAAAAAAAAAAAAAAAAAAAAAAAAAAGAAAAAAAAGAAAAGACAGCCCAAAAATTACAAGTCGTGACCCAAAATATTGAAATTTCAATCTTAGCATGATTCATGGTGAAAATAACAGAAAGATGGAGCAGTAAACGGACACGAAATGAACACTCGAGAGGCCTGAAATAATCAATTTATCGACTCAATCTTAACTTGGTCAAACTAAGCCAGACTCGAAATAACTTAACTCAACATAAAAAAGTGACGAAGACTACACAACTAATACTATTACGAATGAGATTTAAGAGGTACAAGCAACTAATATAAGGACTATATATGCTACTTAGTTGAACATAGATAGAGCACACACCATAAGAAAAGGCAGTAAACTACTCAGCTCACACTATTTATACTAGCTAACATAAATGGAAATAAGCCCACACATCAGATTGCAAAAACTAGCATTTCGGACTCGAAAAGTTCACAATTGAGCTAAGTCATGGCAACCAGGTGAGATCACTCAATTTAATGAGAAGAAACTAACATGAAGTAAATAATCTCAGCTAAAAGGGGTCATCAAATTTCAAACAACAAAAAGAAAGAAGAACCGAAATCAAAATGACTAAACTAAGCGAGTGGTCAGACCACCTATATTGCCGATTTACAGCCAACGTTCAGCCATAATGTGCCCCAAATCATAACATTTGAACACTTACTCAGTCGAGAATCAAGTAATCAACACATCTAAGGATAAGGAGACATGGGTTGAAATTAGATATTACCTTTTGAGAGGCAGAGAACTGGGAATGACGAGCTTCGAATAACGACGAGCTTCCACCACCACAACAAAGTTTCGTTGGAGAATCCTCCGAGTTCCCGAAACCAAAAGCCTCGATTCCAATGAAGTTATTTGAGTCGTTCTTAATATCCAAAATATTTATGTTTTTCGAGGTGAAATTAGGTGATCCTAAAAAATATGTTCTCTTTTTCGGTCTCCTCCCTCTCTGCCCTTACAGTGAACATAATAGGGGTATATATAGGGGAGATTCGAATTAAGGAAGGGGGGAAAATCGAATTGAAAAGATGGGTAAGGATGAAATTCAAAATTTTGAATTTTCTTCCTCCTTACCCAGGGCAACAGGGAAGGGATTTAGAAAATCCCAGAAAAGGAGGAAAAGGGACGTGAGGGTGGTTGGATTAGGTTGCTAGGGTATGGGTTCTGCAGGGTAGTTGGATGAGATTTTTGCAGCGCGATTTCTGGGTTTGTTCTGCTTGCTGCATCGTTTCGCTGAAGAAGAAGAAGCGTGGACCTGTTTGGCACTGCTGTACGCATTACTGTTGATGTATTGTTGAATGGAATTGTTGGATCTTTTCTATTGTGGGCTGATGGGTCTTTGTGGGCTAGGGGAATTGGAAATGGAGAATAATGGGCTGCTGAAACATATTTTATGAAGGCCCAAATTTTTAATCCTTCAATATAGCTAAATGAATTAAGAAAATAGCCAAATTGAGTTGATTTACCGAATTCGGCTAGAATTGAAATACGATGAATCAATACAATTAATTTACGAGCTTCTTAGTCTCAATGACATAAAATAATTAATTCGATTGTAAAATAATTAATTTAATTACAAACTAATTAACTCGAAATTATAACTATAACTTAGACTAAACCAAATTAATAAGATATTTAACTAGGATGTAAAATCTTTTATGATGATTTTTGAATATTTATAAAATAACGTGATTGCAAAAATATACATATTTATTATTAAAAAATGATAAAATTACTTTTAAAAAAAATAACTTGAAAGTATTTTGAATTTTCATAAAACTCATTAATTCAAAATTATAGCCATTCCTAATATTAAAAATATAAAATCTTTTTTGAGACGATTCTCGAATAATCATAAAATATACTAATTATATACATAATTATGTAAAACATATATATTATCTAAAAATTATGAAAAGTGACAAAACTATTTAAAAATCTTGCAACTATATTATTATTTTTTGGAAATTTTATAAAACTAATTATTTTAAATTGTTTGAAATTGGAGAAGCTCGAAATGATTAATTTATATTGTGGAGGGTCAAAATTGGGTGTCCACAATGTTTTGGAAACATGAGTGGTCATCTTGAGGTTCTGGATATGCAACACAACAATCTTTCTGGAACTCTTCCAACAACTTTTAGGGCTGGAACACTTAGAAGCTTCAACTTGCATGGCAATAAACTTAAGGGGAAAATTCCCCAATCTTTGGTCAATTGCAAAGAGATGCAAGTTCTTGATTTAGGAGATAATCACCTCAACGACACATTCCCAATGTGGTTGGGAACTCTTCCTAAGTTGAGAGTTTTAAGCTTGAGATCGAATAAGTTGCATGGACCGATTAGAACTTTAGGAAGTGAAAACATGTTTATTGAACTTCGAATGTTGGATATCTCTTCCAATGCCTTCACAGAAAACTTACCGACGAGTCTGTTTCAACATTTAAAAGCCATGAGGACAATTGATCAAGCGATGAATGCACCAAGTGATGAAGGAGATGAATATTATTATCAAGATACTGTAGCTGTCGTATCCAAGGGATTTGAGCATGAAATTGTGAGAATCCTGTTTTTGTACACCACTATCGATCTTTCAAACAACAAATTTGAAGGATATATTCCAAGTTTTATGGGAGATCTCATTGCACTTTGTGTGCTGAATTTATCTCATAATGGACTGCAAGGTCATATACCGCCATCACTTGGAAGATTATCTTCAGTTGAATCATTGGACCTTTCAGGTAACCATTTTGTAGGAGAGATACCAGCACAATTTGCTTCTCTTACTTCTCTTGCAGTCTTAAATCTCTCCTACAATCATCTCGAAGGGTGCATTCCTCAAGGAAATCAATTTCAGACCTTTGAGAACAATTCATATGTAGGTAATGATGGATTAAGTGGATTTCCACTATCAAAAGGCTGTGGTAGTGATGATAATGATTCGGAGACAAATGATACCACATATGAAATAGATGATGAAGAAAGCGACTCTGAATTTCTGAATGATTTTTGGAAAGCTGCTCTTATGGGGTATGGAAGTGGACTGTGTATTGGGTTATCGATAATATATTTCATGTTCTCAACTGGAAATCCGATATGGCTTGCAAGAATCATTGTAGAACTGGAACACAAAATAATGATGGGAAGGAGAAAGAAGCGCAGCAAAGGTAAAGGAGTAACAGAAGAAGCAAATAATCGCATGTAGAAGAGTTAAAACTTCAGGTATATATGCAGTTAAGTTCTAGTTTGAGCTTTAGATTATTGCAGCTAACTATATCTGAATTTTCATATTAGTTATATCAGAAACTAATTGAATGCTCTACAAAGCCCTATTTTTCTGTCCAAAATTAGTTGGAAGCTGTGATCCAGTTATCTGGTTAGAGGCTTGGTTTAACAAGTGCTTCAAGTGTGAACCAACAGATAATTAGTTTTAGAGCAAAATTCGCCGGACATAATAACTTTTTTTCAAATTGTAATTTCATTTTAGCATATAATAAAGACTTGACTTTCTTTGTGTAAATATAAACATCAGACAGTAAATAAACAAATTCAAACATGCAGGTGGTTGGAGAAGAATTTGTTGGAATGCTCATCAGAGATACAATAATTAATATCAGAAACTGCAGCTTATGGTTTATAAGTAGGCTTTTTATTCTTCCTTTATTAACTTTAGGAAATGTAATACTATGATATATCAAGTTATGTAATGTTTTAATGTATTCAATGAAATATGATGTGTAGATTTTCCATTGTACCAAAAAAGAAAATAAACAATTTGTTGGAATGCTCATCAGAGATGCAATATTATCAGAAACTTCAGGTTTTGGTTTATAAGTAGACTTTTTTATTCTTCCATTATTAACTTTATATGAAGGTAATGATGAATTGCGTGGATTCCCAGTTTCGAAAGGTTGTGGCAGTGATCTATTATCAGAGGCAAGTTATATATATAGCATATCTGTGCTTGAAGTTCAAGAAAGCAATACTGAATTTCTCTATATTTTTTTGAAAAGCTGCTCAATTATAAGCTATGAAATTGGACTATATGTGGTATGTTTCATGGTTTCATGGTTTCAACTGAATATCCGAAATGGCTCGCAAGAATCATTGAAGAATTGGAACACAAAATTATTATGCAGAGCAAAGAAGAAGATTAAGCAAATTAATGTATTCAATGAAGAAGTTTATGCATTTCTTTTTAATCTTGTTTTCTTTTTGAGGGAATTTATTTTCTATATGATAGTCTTTTTTACTTGAAAAATGATGTGTAACACATGGATAAAAAAGAAAGACAAAAACAAAAAAGCAAAAAAATTAACATGACAATGACAAATTTTGTCTAATAAAATATGATCAGACAAAGTGTGAATAAGACTATAAAGAATAAAATATGATGATTATTTCAACAACCAAAATAATTCTTTATTCTTTTTTACTTGAAAAATGATGTGTACCACATGGATAAAAAAAGGAAAGAGAAAACAAAAAAGCAAAAAAATTGACATGACAACGACAAATTTTGTCTAATAAAATATGATCAGACAAAGTGTGAATAAGACTATAAAAAATAAAATATGATGATTATTTCAACAACCAAAATAATTCTTTATTGGTTTAAAATTTATATATTGACTCCGATATTAAAAAATTGGGTCGGTTCTCTTTCTCGAATGGGTCAAATTATTAGGGTGGGTTGTTAAAAATGGATAGTATATTATCAAGGGAAAATGCATAATTACCCCCAGCCTATGCCCAAAATCCATGAGATACACCTAACCTTTACTAAGGTTCTATTACCCCCCGAACTTATTTTATATATAATTTTCTACCCCTTTTCGGCCTACGTGGCACTATCTTGTGGGCCCAGCGCGTGTTGACAATTTTTTCAAGGATAGTGCCACGTTGGCCAAAATGGGGTAGAAAATTATATATAAAATAAGTTCGGGGAGGTAATAGGACCTTAGTAAAGGTTAGGTGTGTCTCAGGGATTTGGGGCATAGGCTGAAGGGGTACTTATGCATTTTCCCTATTATCAATAGTTAAGTAATCATGTGAGAAATTAACAATATCTGCTATATAAATTTTCATAACTAGTCATATCGCCTTACTTAAATTCGTTTCAGTCTAATAAAAAGTACATTAGAAATGTTAATGCAGTGTAGAAATTTATTTATCTAAGATGGAACATGTCTACTACATTAGAGATAAAAAATGAGAACCAAACATAAATACTCATAACCATGTGATCTTGTCTGATAACACAACAAATTATTTGGTTAATTAAGTCTCTGTCTGAATTAAAATATTATTCCATGCCCTTTTTCTTTTGTTACTTAATATAATTTTCAGCGACTATATTGATAATCAACTATATGTTTTTTTAAAAATATAATGGTATGATTTTTATATATTTATGTACTATTTGCATGTCCAAATAAAAAAGGGAAAATGCATAAGTACCCCCCCAGCCTATGCCCGAAATCTCAGAGACACACCTAACCTTTACTAAGGTCCTATTATCCCCCCGAAGTTATTTTATATGTAATATTCTACCCCTTTTTGACCTACGTGGCACTATCTTGTGGGCCCAGTGCACGTTGACAAATTTTTCAAGGATAGTGCCACGTAAGCCGAAAAGGGGTAGAATATTATAGATAAATTAAGTTCGGGGGTAATAGGACCTTAGTAAAGGTTAGGTGTGTCTCTGAGATTTCGGGCATAGGCTGGGGGGGTACTTATGCATTTTCCCTTTTTTATTTGGACATGCAAATAGTACATAAATATATAAAAATCATACCATTATATTTTAAGAGAAAAAATAAAAAGATGATTATCTACTCCATTAAGCTTTTAATTTTTTTCTTCTGAGGGAATTTATTTTGTGTAGATGTGTAACACATGTATAAAAGAAGAAGAAAAAAATGGAACAACTCAAATTTGACTTTTGCATTGACTTGAGAATGCATGACAATATTTTCTCTGATAAAATATGAACATAAAGAGAGAGAGAGCAGCCGAAATTTGGTCTTTAACGATAAGTTAGGTACAATATAAAATCCTATGAACCCTCCACAATTAGTTCATTGAAATCCAAAACATGATGACCAAAATATTCTCTTTACTTCAGTTTTTCACTCTTTTATATCTCCTTACAGTTACTTTTGCTTCCGTCGAGGAAGCAACTTCCCTACTGAAATGGAAAGCAACTTTCAAGAACCAGAACAACTCCTTATTCGCTTCATGGACACCAAGTTCTAACTCATGCAGGGATTGGTATGGAGTTATATGCTTTAACGGTAGAGTAAACATGTTGAATATTACAAATACTAGTGTCATTGGTACACTCGATGATTTTCCATCTTCTTCTCTCCCTTTTCTTGAGTATCTTGATCTTAGCATGAACTATTTCTCTGGCACCATTCCACCTGACATTGGTAAACTCACTAATCTTATTTATCTTGATTTGTCAAGTAATCAGATTTCAGGCATAGTACCACCGCAAATCAGCTCATTAGCCAAGCTTCAGATCCTCCATATGTTTGACAACCATTTAAATGGTTTCATTCCTGAAGAAATAGGTCATCTAAAGTCTCTTACTGAGCTAGATTTGAATTTTAACACTCTTAATGGTTCTATTCCTGCTTCATTGGGGAATTTGAACAACTTGACTATTCTGCATCTTCATTGATAATCACCTTTCTGGTTCTATCCCTGAAGAAATAGGTTACCTAAGGTCTCTTACTGATCTGCAGTTGTACGATAACTCTCTTGATGGTTCTATTCCTGCTTCATTTGGGAATTTGACCAACTTGTCCATTTTGTATCTTTATGATAATCAACTTTCTGGCCCTATTCCTGCAGAAATAGGTTACCTAAGGTCTCTTACTGAGATAGATTTGAGTTCTAACACTCTTGATGGTTCTATTCCAACTTCATTGGGAAATTTGACCAGCTTGTCCATTTTGTATCTTTTTGATAATCACCTTTCTGGCCTTATTCCTGCAGAAATAGGTTACCTAAGGTCTCTTACTGATCTGCGGTTGTACAATAACTCCCTTAATGGTTCTATTCCTGCTTCATTTGGGAAATTTTGACCAACTTGTCCATTTTGTATCTTTATGATAATCAACTTTCTGGCCCTATTCCTGCAGAAATAGGTTACCTAAGGTCTCTTACTGATCTGCAGTTGTACGATAACTCTCTTGATGGTTCTATTCCTGCTTCATTGGGGAATTTGAACAACTTGACTATTCTGCGTCTTGATGGTAATCACCTATTTGGCTTTATTCCTGAGGAAATAGGTTACCTAAGGTCTCTTACTGAGATAGATTTGAGTTCTAACACTCTTGATGGTTCTATTCCAACTTCATTGGGAAATTTGACCAGCTTGTCCATTTTGTATCTTTTTGATAATCACCTTTCTGGCCTTATTCCTGCAGAAATAGGTCACCTAAGGTCTCTTACTGATCTGCGGTTGTACAATAACTCCCTTAATGGTTCTATTCCTGCTTCATTGGGGAATTTGAACAACTTGACTATTCTGCGTCTTGATGGTAATCACCTATTTGGCTTTATTCCTGAAGAAATAGGTTACCTAAGGTCTCTTACTGATCTGCGGTTGTACAATAACTCCCTTAATGGTTCTATTCCTGCTTCATTGGGGAATTTGAACAACTTGACTATTCTGCGTCTTGATGGTAATCACCTATTTGGCTTTATTCCTGAAGAAATAGGTTACCTAAGGTCTCTTACTGATCTGCGGTTGTACAATAACTCCCTTAATGGTTCTATTCCTGCTTCATTGGGGAATTTGAACAACTTGACTATTCTGCGTCTTGATGGTAATCACCTATTTGGCTTTATTCCTGAAGAAATAGGTTACCTAAGATTTCTTACTGATCTACGTTTGAACGATAACTTTCTTAATGGTTCTATTCCTGCTTCATTGGGGAATTTGAACAACTTGACTATTCTGCGTCTTGATGGTAATCACCTATTTGGCTTTATTCCTGAAGAAATAGGTTACCTAAGATTTCTTACTGATCTACGTTTGAACGATAACTTTCTTAATGGTTCTATTCCTGCTTCATTGGGGAATTTGAACAACTTGACTATTCTGCGTCTTGATGGTAATCACCTATTTGGCTTTATTCCTGAAGAAATAGGTTACCTAAGATTTCTTACTGATCTACGTTTGAACGATAACTTTCTTAATGGTTCTATTCCTGCTTCATTGGGGAATTTGAACAACTTGACTATTCTGCGTCTTGATGGTAATCACCTATTTGGCTTTATTCCTGAAGAAATAGGTTACCTAAGATTTCTTACTGATCTACGTTTGAACGATAACTTTCTTAATGGTTCTATTCCTGCTTCATTGGGGAATTTGA
>NW_006239496.1:256524-279665 GCF_000226075.1 Solanum tuberosum | reverse complement strand
TTGAGTTTTAACACTCTTAATGGTTCTATTCCTGCTTCATTGGGGAATTTGACCATCTTGTCCATTTTGTATCTTGATGGTAATCACCTTTCTGGCCCTATCCCTGAAGAAATAGGTTACCTAAGGTCTCTTACTGATCTGCGGTTGTACAATAACTCTCTTAATGGTTCTATTCCTGCTTCATTGGGGAATTTGAGAAACTTGCAAGTTCTGTCTCTCAATGACAACAATCTGATTGAGGAAATTCCTTCAGCTATTTGCAATTTAACATCACTGGTAATCCTGTATTTGTCGAGAAACAACTTGAAAGGAAAAATTCTGCAATGCTTGGGTAATATCAGTGCCCTCCAGTATATGATGATGTCACATAATAATCTCAATGGAGAGCTCCCTTCGTCTATTTGCAATTTAACATCACTACAAATTCTAGATTTAGGTAGAAACAATCTAAAGGGAGCGATTCCACAATGTTTTGGCAACATGAGTGGTCATCTTGAGGTTCTGGATATGCAACACAACAATCTTTCTGGAACTCTTCCAACGACTTTTAGAGCTGGAACATTTAGAAGCTTCAACTTGCATGGCAATAAAATAAAGGGGAAAATTCCCCAATCTTTGGCCAATTGTAAAGAGATGCAAGTTCTTGATTTAGGAGATAATCACCTCAACGACACATTCCCGATGTGGTTGGGAACTCTTCCTAAGTTAAGAGTTTTAAGCCTGAGATCGAATAAGTTGCATGGACCGATCAGAAATTTAAGAAGTGAAAACATTTTTCTTGAGCTTCGAATGTTGGATATCTCTTCCAATGCCTTCACGGAAAACTTACCGATCAGTCTGTTTCAACATTTAAAAGGAATGAGGACAATTGATCAAACGATGAATGCACCAAGTGATGAAGGAGATGAATATTACCAAGACTCAGTAGCTGTCGTAACAAAGGGATTGGAGCGTGAAGTTGTGAGAATCTTGTTTTTGTACACTACAATCGATTTTTCAAACAATAAATTTGAAGGACATATTCCAAGTATTATGGGAGATCTCATTGCACTTCGCATGCTAAATTTATCTCATAATGGACTGGAAGATCATATACCGCCATCACTTGGAAGATTATCTTCAGTTGAATCATTGGACCTGTCAGCTAACCACCTTGTAGGAGAGATACCAGCACAATTTGCTTCTCTTACTTCTCTTGCAGTCTTAAATCTCTCCTACAATCATCTCGAAGGGTGCATTCCTCAAGGAAATCAATTTCATACCTTTGAGAACAATTCATATATAGGTAATGATGGATTACGTGGATTTCCACTTTCAAAAGGCTGTGTTAGTGATGATAATGATTCAGAATCAGAGAAAAATGATACCAGATCTGAGCTTGATGAAGAAAGCAACTCTGAATTTCTGAATGATTTTTGGAAAGCTGCTCTTATGGGCTATGGAAGTGGCCTCTGTATTGGATTATCCATTATATATATCATGATCTCAACTGGAAAACCGATATGGCTTGCAAGAATTATTGTGGAGCTGGAGCATAAAATTATGATGGGAAGAAGAAAGAAGCAGCGAAAGCAAAGGAGTTACAGAAGAAGCAAATAATCGCATGTAGAAGAGTTAAAAATTCAGGTATGCAGTTAAGTTCTAGTTTGAGCTTTAGAATATTGCAGCTAACTATATCTGAATATTTTCATATTAGTTATATCAGCAACTAATTGAATGCTCTACAAAGCTTATTTTTCTGTCCAAAATTAGTTGGAAGCTGTGATCCAATTATCTGGTTAGAGGCTTGGTTTAACAAGTAATTCTTCAAGTGTGAATCAACAGTAAAATTCGTCGGACTTAATAACTTTCTTCCAAATTGTAATTTAATTTTAGCATAAAATAAAAGCCTTGACTTTCTTTGTGTAAATATAAACATCAGACAGTAAATAAACAAATTCAAACATGCAGGTGCTTGGAGAAGAATTTGTTGGAATGCTCATCAGAGATACAATAATATCAGAAACTACAGCTTTTGGTTTATAAGTAGGCTTTTTATTCTTCCTTTATTAAGTTCAGGAAATGTAATATTATGAATATTGATGATATATCAAGTTATGTAATGTTTTAATGTATTCAATGAAATATTAGTAGTGTATTGAATGAAGTTTATGAATTTCTTGGATTCCTATCTACTTACTGTACATTGCAAATGAATAATACTCACTTCACATAATCTAAGAGGGACTTAATTATGAATAAAACTTAGAACTTGAGAATGCATTATCCGTTGTCCCTAATATAATCGAGCTCGAGAAAGAAGTGAAGGCAGAGTGTGGGATGTCCCTGAAGCTAATTATATCAAGCCAACATACCAGCACCAGCAACGATACGAATGGAGGTTTTCTATCTCAGATTTCTAACACATGGGAAGAAATCACTAGTATTTTTGTGTCTCTACCGAGATTTGAACCCTACAGATCTCTTATGGTTTTCATCCACTTCATTGTCCGTTAAATCACACCCATAATAATTATCAGTATAGACTCAATAGTTTGTGGATAATTGTGTTCCAAACTTCCAATATCATTAATTAAGATCCTCATTTACATTATCTTAGGAGTAGTATATATCTAACTTCTCTTTTTCTTTGGGGGGAAACATGAAAAAGTCATTATACTTTTTAGAGTCGGGCAAGTGGAATGAGAACGCAACAAAACTATTTGGTAAAGTCCTTATCTTAATAATATGTGTAACGCATTTACATTCATAATTCATTATGTTTATTGACTTAACACAGCAAACCTAGTTGGTTATGGCCTTGTCTGAATTATATTATATGTGTAACACATTTACATTCATTATTTATCATCTTTCTTAACTTAACGCAACAAAACTATTTGGTTGTCTTTGTCTGACTTATATGTGTAACACATTTACATTCATAATTCATTATCTGTCTTGACTTAACACAACAAAACTATTTGGTTAAGTCCTTGTCTACAGATGTAAGTGTACCTTTCAAAGAAATTGGACTAGTCAAAGAAATCTGCCTATATAGATATGAATAGCATTTTCTTAATTTTCACTATCAACTCTCATTACACAGACTTACTCAGTATTTATAATCAACATGGGATACAAGCAATTCTCATTTCTGATCTTTGTCTGTTTCTGTCAGCTTTCTTTTTCTTCATCCATACCTCATTCGTGCCGCAAAGATCAAAGCACAGCTCTTCTAAAAATTCAAGAAAACTCTCACTTTAGATCCCTCATTAGTTACGTGTAGTTCCTACTCTTATAGGAGTTCATGGAATACGAGCAGAGATTGTTGCTCGTGGGATGGAGTCATATGTGATGAGATGACTGGCTGTGTGATTGAACTTAATCTCAGTTGCAGTGGTCTTGTAGGAAAGATTGATTCCAATAGCAGCCTCTTTCAACTCTCACATCTTCAAAGGCTCGACCTTTCTTCTAATAACTTCTCTAATTCTCACATCTCGCCTGAATTTGGAAGGTTCTCGACCTTGACACTTCTTGATCTTTCTGACTCCTATTTCTCAGGTCATATTCCTTCTGAAATCTCTCATCTTTGTCAATTACAGTCTCTTAGCCTCTCCCCATCATTTGAAACTATTCTAAGACTCACCGCCCATGATTTGAAATTGCTCCTTCAGAATTTGACTCAATTAAGTGAGCTTGATCTTACTTCCATAAATATCTCTTCCACCATTCCTCCAAATTTTTCTTCTCATTTGACAACTATGAGGATGGGAAATACAGGATTGTACGGGATAATACCTGAGAGTATTTTTCACCTTCCCAATCTGGAAACACTTGTCTTACAAAACAATAATCAGCTCAGTGGTTATTTTCCAAAGACTAAATGGAACAGCAGTGCATGAGGGCCTATTCCTGAATCTCTTTCAAATCTCACCCGCATTGAGTATTTGCACCTTAATCGTAACTCCCTGAATGGAACAATACCATCAGGGATGTTCTCTCTTCCGTCACTAAGTCGTTTAGTCTTGAGTAATAACCACTTTTCTGGTCAGTTTGAGGATTTCAATTCCAATTCACTAATCTGGATTGATTTAAGTAATAATCAGCTGCAAGGCCATCTTCCCAAGTCGATTCAAAACCATGTGAACCTAACAGGCCTTATTCTTTCTTTCAATAATTTTAGTGGCCATGTGGATGTCAGCTTCCTTGCTGACATCAAACAACTTTATTATCTTGATCTTTCATATAATCGTATCTCGTTGACCAATGAGAACAAACATAATGTTACTTTGCCAGGATCTCTTATGAGCTTACAATTGGCCGCATGTGAAGTGAAAGAATTGGAGTTTCTAAGATCCGCTAAGCTTCTTTGGCAGTTGGATCTTTCAAATAATAAGATTCAAGGAAGAATCCCTGATTGGGCATGGACTAACTGGATGTTCTTATTGCAACGTCTTAATTTATCCCACAACATGCTGGAAAGTGTTGACTCAATTCCACTTCTGTTTATAGAAGCTATTGATTTGCGGTCCAATTTGCTTCAAGGTTCACTACCTATTCCACCAATTTCCACAAGATTCTTCTTCATATCCCATAATAATCTCACTGAAGAAATTCCTTCAGATATTTGCAATTTGACATCACTGGTAATGCTTGATTTGGCAAGAAACAACTTGAAGGGAGCAATTCCGCAATGTTTGGGTAATATCAGTAGCCTCGAGGTTCTGGATATGCACCACAACAGTCTTTCAGGGACTCTTCCAACAACCTCTAGAATTGGAAGTGCACTCAAAAGCTTCAACTTTCATGGGAATAAGCTGGAGGGGAAAATCCCACAATCCTTGACCAATTGCAAGCAACTCGATGTTCTTGATTTAGGAGACAATCACCTCAACGACACATTCCCCGTGTGGTTGGGGACTCTGCCAAAGCTGAAAGTTCTTAGTTTGAGATCCAATAAATTGCATGGGTCCATTGGAACTCTAACGACTGAAAACATGTTTCCTCAGCTTAGAATATTAGATCTCTCCTCCAATGCCTTCACAAAAAGCTTACCAACGAGTTTGTTTCAACATTTGAAAGCCATGAGGACAGTTGATCAAACGATGAATGCACCAAGTGATGAAGGGAATCGATATTACCAAGACTCGGTAGCTCTCGTAACAAAGGGATTGGAGCTTGAAGTTGTGAGAATCTTGTTTCTGTACACTACTGTTGATCTTTCAAACAACAAATTTGAAGGATATATTCCAAGTATTATGGGAGATCTCATTGCACTTCGTGTGCTGAATTTATCTCATAATGGATTACAAGGTCATATACCGTCATCACTTGGAAGTTTATCTTCAGTTGAAGCATTGGACCTGTCAGGTAACCATCTTGTAGGAGAGATACCAGCACGATTTGCTTCTCTTACATCTCTTGAAGTCTTAAATCTCTCCTACAATCATCTCGAAGGGTGCATTCCTCAAGGACCTCAATTCTATACATTTGAGAACAATTCATATGAAGGTAATGATAGATTACGTGGATTCCCACTTTCAAAAGGGTGTGGTAATGATGGTAATGATTCAGAGACAAATGATACCACATCTGGACTAGACGATGAAGAAAATGACTCTGAATTTCTGAATGATTTTTGGAAATCTGCCTTTATGGGGTATGGAAGTGGACTATGTATTGGATTATCAATAATATATTTCATGTTCTCAACTGGAAATCTGAGATGGCTTGCAAGAATCATTGTAGAACTGGAACACAAAATAATGATGGGAAGGAAAAAGAAGCAGCAAAGGCAAAGGAGTTACAGAAGAAGAAATAATAGCTTAACTTGACAATTTACATTTGTTTTTCTTGTGTAACATTGTGATGTAAATGATGTTTAATTAGTTTTTGTATGGTTTTTAAGCAATAATATTACAGTTATTTCATTAAAGAAAAAATATAGTTAAACAATGGGCTGATTGAAAAGTGTTTTAGTTCCCTATTAAATAATACATAAACAGACACACAAATTTTGAGAGGGCACATCTAGATACCTTCGGTGATAGAGTAACATCAAATTGAATGAGTTTGGTGTGTATGTCATATGACTTTTTTTTATAGTGCACAACTGCCCCCATGACCCACTGCAATAGATTAGGGACTACCTTCACTTAAATATGTAACATCAAATTGAATGAGTTGTTGCATCAAATTTAATGAGTTTGAAAACTCAAGATTATTGATAACTGATAAGACTATCAAAATTGTTGTATAAAAATTATAGGGATAAGGGTCTGAAAAACACCCCAACTTTGGTCGGATTGTTGTTGCGATACTAAACTTTCATGAGAACCTATTACCTCCCTAGACTATTTAATACCGTATTTTAAACGTATATATTTGCCCACGTGGACATAAAAAATAATGTAAAAATTATAAATAGTAATATGTCTACGTGGGCACATATATACCTTTAAAAATACACTATTAAATAGTTCAGGTAGTAAAAAGTACGGTATTAAATAGTCTAGGGAGGTAATATGTCCTTATGAAAGTTTAGTATCGCAACAGCAAATCTAACCGAAAAGTGAATTAATAATCAAAGACTATATAAAATAGTATGGAACTTTATATTAGGATTATTTTCTTTGTTATATGTATAACAAAAAGACATGTAAGGTACGTATTCATGTCTTAATTGTTAAGGGAAATACTAGAAAAGCTAGCAAAATGATGATGTGGTGATGACTTTTTTTTTGTGTTCTTTTCTATTTTTATTCTTTATTATTTCTTTTAGTTAGTTCTTGGTTTGTATTCTTGAAGAATGACATAATTATTTAATAAATTATTGTTTTCTCTTATTGGAGAAAGGGAAAAAATATTAGTTTTGAATTGTCTCTTTGATAAATTAAAATAAAGCCATGTTTGAGAAAACGGGGAAATAGAAATATTTCTATAAACAACAAATATATATATATATCTAATGTAGTTTTACAAGTGGATTTTGAGGTTGGAAAAATGGGTGTAGGCCTTATTTCTATTTTTGTTGGGATATTGTGATATCGTTCTATATTCTATGGTTTTTTAGATAATAACTCCTAAATATATTTTTGTTAATTTAAAAGTAGAAAAGATAAAATATTTAATAGGTTTTTAAGGGATATATATTTTACTTTTAAAATGTTCCCATAAAATCCATGTGTAGTCAGTAATTGAATACTAGGTTTGGGGACATTTGGCTATTTTTTCATAATTACAAAATGATGTATTGAGGATTTGAGGTCCTTTATTACATTGTGGGTTGTGATGGAAGCAGATTTGAATCCTGAGAATTAAAAAAATCTTTTGAAAGAAATTTCTTTTTAATGACTGTATACGATTTGAGTTTGATTTAGTCAAAATTTTAAGACGAATACAAGATACTGAGTGTGAAACAGAGGAAAAAAAAAAGATTCTCCGACACAAGTGAGGTAGGGGGGCCTATTAAACCCTTACTTATTACGAATGAGTTCACTAGGTATCTGAACCCTTCTTCTTAGATCGGCGGCGACACTAGGTATCTGAAACATTCTACTTAGATCAGCGGCGTCACTAGGTATCTGAAACATTCTGCTTAGATTGGCGGCGTCACTAGGTATCTGAAATCGATCGGCGACAACAATGATAGAAAATGAATTCTATATATAAATAATGAGATATAGAAATCAAGTGCGATGAACTGTAGACATCTGTCTTTGCTACCTTCTGCTTAGATCGGCATCGACAATGATAGAAAAGGAGATCTATAAATAATGAGATATAGGAAGTCAGGTGCGACGAACAGTAGACATCTGATTTAGCTACCTTCTGCTTAGATCGGCAATGGCAATGATAGAACAGGAGATCTACAAACAATGGGGTATAGAAGTCAGGTAGGATGAACACTAGACATCTGATTTAGCTGCCTTCTGCTTAGATTGGCGGCAACATTGAAAGAAAAGAAGATCGAACAGTAGACATCTCATTTAGCTACATTTTGTTTAGATCGGCGACTTGTAGTGAAAAAAAAAGAGATCTATAAATGATGAGATATAAAAGTCAGGTGTGACGAACAATAGACATCTAATTTAGCTACATTCCGCTTAGACCGGCAATAACAACGAAAGAAAAAAAGATCTTTAAATAATGAGATATAAAATCAGGTGCAACAAACAGCTCAATCAGAGCGATAGCGGTCAACCAAGGTGGATTTTCTAACAATGTGGTTGGTAAGTTGCCTGTCAGAGCTGTACTTCCATATGAGGATTGGCAAAACTCTTCAGAAGTTTAAGAATATGAAGAGAAAGACCACGTGGTAATTCAATGAAAATATTCTAAAAGTGCAATTTTTCTTCACGAGCTTTTGGATATGCACCACAACAATCTTTCTGGGACTCTCTCAACGGCTTTTGGAATCATAAGTGAGGTTAGAAGCCTCAACTTGCATGGAAATGAACTAGAGGGGAAAATCCCTCGATCTTTGGCCAATTGTGAAGCGTTGCATGTTCTTGATTTAGGTGATAATCACCTAAACGACACATTCCCCATGTGGTTGGGAACTCTGCCATATCTGCAAGTTTTAAGCCTAAGATCAAACAAGTTGCATGGATCTATTAGAACTTCAAGGATAGAAAACATGTTTCCCCAGCTTCGCATCATCGATCTCTCTTACAATGCCTTCTCGGGAAACTTACCTACAAGTCTGTTTCAACATCTGAAAGCCATGAGGACAATTGACCAATCATTGAAGGCACCAAGATCATCTTACATAGAATCGTATTACCAAGATTCTATTACAATTGCAACCAAGGGAATGGATCATGAAATTGTGAGAATCTTGTATTTGTACACTGCTCTTGATCTTTCAAGTAATAAATTTAGAGGAAAAATTCCAAGTATTATTGGGGATCTCATTGCACTTCATGTGTTGAGTTTATCTCATAATGGATTGCAAGGTCGGATACCATCATCACTCGGAAATTTATCTTCACTTGAATCATTGGATCTATCGGTTAACCAACTTTCGGGTAAGATACCACAACAACTGGCTTCTCTTACATCTCTTGCATTCTTAAATCTCTCCCACAATCATCTACAAGGATGCATCCCTCAAGGACCTCAGTTTCATACATTCGAGAATAATTCATATGAAGGTAATGATGGATTACGTGGATTCCCTATTTCAAAAGGTTGTGCCCATGATCAGGTGTCAGAGACAAACTATACCGAATCTGCTCTAGATCACGATCAAGAAAGCAATTCAGAATTTCTCAATGATTTTTGGAAAGCTGCTCTGATGGGATACAGAAGTGGACTATGTATTGGATTATCCATAATATATATCATGATTTCAATTGGAAATCTGAAATGGTTTGCAAGAATCATTGAAGAGATGGAACAAAGGATCATTACGCGGAGGAGAAAGAAGCAGCGAGGTCAAAGGCATTACAAAAGAAGAAATAATCGCTTCTAGACAATTGTTACCAATCAAGAAGGATTTGATTTCAGAACTTTAGGTATTGATCAAGCTAAGCTCTATAATAATCTTTTTAGTTTATTTTAACTACTAATATATTAGCTTTCGTATTTATTCGTTGTAACAACATCTGATCGATGCTCTATGCAAAGCATATTGAAAATGAGCTGAAGATTTTGAATAGGATTAGCCTTAGTTATATATATTGTTAATGGATGGTTAAACATGTGTTTGTAGTGAAAATTAAGTAATTGATGTGTTACAAATTAAAACAAGAAAATATTACTAATTAAAACCTGAATTCTCTTCAATATTAATCATGGCCCTATTAATGTGGATATCAAAAACCAAATGAGAAATCATGAAAAAAGCCACGTGTTCATTGTTCTAAATTTCGTGTCCATTCAGGTCTGTTAACTAAAAAGGGTCAATATTTTGTTAGATGGCGAGGGTATATATGCAACAGTTTTTTAACAATGGTATATCGTCTCTAAATCGTAAAGTTGAGGGTTACTATATATGCCCCTTTTCCTTTGAGAAGAAAAAAAACATGACACACTGATATTTGACTTAGTCGTGTCTAATTTTTGAAAATGACACTTCTCTACTTTTTTTTTTGTCTGCTTAATTATTCTTTCTTTGAAATTTCCATTGCAAGACTTATGCATCGACTTTCCCTCTTTGTTGCTATGAGTTTACTATACGTCAAGGTGGAACTTGGAATTAGTTACACTTTGGAATAAAATTATTGGGAAAATGCATAAGTACCCCCTCAGCCTTTGTCCAAAATCCCAGAGACACACCTAACTTTTATTAAGGTCCTATTACCCTCCCAAACTTATTTTATATATAACTTTCTACCCCTTTTCGGCCTACGTGGCACTATCTTGTGCGCCCAGCGCGTGTTGACAAAATTTTCAAGGATAGTGCCACGTAGGCCGAAAAAGGGTAGAAAATTATATATAAAATAATTCGGGGGGGGGGGGTAATAGGACCTTAGTAAATGTTAGGTGTCTCAGAGATTTTGGGCATAGACTAGGGGATACTTATGCATTTTCCCTAAAATTATTAGCAGTGACTAAATCAAGTTTATTAATGAGTTGAAACCATGTTTCGAAATATGTGAATTTTAATTTGAAAATATAGGCTATCGATATCTAAAATTTAATGAAAATAGATGTATTAAAGTTCATATTATTAGCAGTGAGGAACAGTAAATTTGACATTTTGTAAACTTGGAATTGATGATGATTTGAAATGAAGGCAGCAGTCCTTGCTTGAGTTTCCCCACTTTCCTCTTTCTTTTGATAATAAAATTCGTAAGTAATTTATTTTCATATGAAAATTCAAAGCGAAAGTAATTTGTGCGTTAAGTAGCTTTCGTTTGAAATTTCCACAACAAGACTCACTGCAATTACTCGGAAATTCAAAAAACTGCATTAATACTTTTAGGTGCAAGAAAAAAGATATTTAGAGGGACACTTGGTGCAAAAACTTGGTGTTATTCCCCCCTTTAATAGGCCTTACGCGGCGAAAATGCAAACCCTAATGTGAATATAAAAAACCGAATGAAAAGCAAAAAAAAAAAAATAATAATACAAAAAGTCACGTCTCATTCTAAATATCAGGTCCCTAATACTCCCTCTATCCCATTTTATATGATGTACTTTGATTTGGCACAAACTTTAAGAAAAATGGAAAGACTCTATTATGTTCCGAAAATACCCTTATTAATAAGTCTAAATTGTTAAATAAAAAAAAATACTACATCTGACATTGAATAGAAAAGTTTATGACTTTTCTCTCTCTTATAAGTTAATGTCACATCAATCATTAATGTAAATCCAAAAGAGTCAAATATATTTATTTCTCTCTCTTTTTTCTACTGCATTCTCCATTCCCTCTCCCTTAGTCTTTCAATGAAGAAGATATATTCCAAAATGATTGATTTTTTGTCATTGCAGGTAAAAGTAGTTTTTTTTTTCATAATTTTAATTGTAGTTTCAAAAAATTGATAACATAAAAAAAAACGTGGGAAAAGATCAAAATTTTCAGTTTCTAGCGCCAATTTTTTTGCCAAATTTTAAAATACTAGCTAATGGACTCCATATATAAGTAGAGATACTTTATCTTTAATTTTTCAGTTCTTCCTTTTACATTTTTTCCAATTAGTGATCTTAAAATGAGTGTTGAATTTTCAGAAGACCCAATTACCATAAAAAGGCGATTGAATCTGAACGAGCGTCGAGCAATTGCAAAGTGGCTTTTGAAAGAAAGTAAGAATGGAAAACTTAAACATGGTTCTGTAAAGGAAGCACGTATTATGTTCAACACATCAAGAAGTACCATTGATCGTATTTGGAGACAAGCTAGATTATGTGTTGCTAATGGTGACATGGTAAATGTTTCTACTAATCTTGCAGGCAGAGTTGAGAGAAAACGCATACAAGTTGATATCAACTTATTCAACGAAATTCCACTATGTCGTCGAACAAATATTTGATCTCTTTCTTTTGCAATAAATATGGCAAAATCAACAATTTTTCGACGTGTGAAAGAAGGTGCAATTAGGCCACACACCAACGCCATCAAACCGCACTTGACCGAAGAAAACAAAAAAGCGAGACTTCGATTTTGCCTCTCAATGATTGATCAGAGTACACTCAAATCCCATGTTTATAGACATGTTTAATTATGTCCATATCGATGAAAAATGATTTTACTTATCGAAAAATTTTGAAAGGTATTATCTTCTTCCCGAAGAAGAAGAGTCTAATCCGTATCGTTCTTGCAAAAGTAAAACTTTTATCACAAAAGTTATGTTTATGGCAGTTGTTGCACGTCCTAGATTTGACGCTAATGGAGTTGAGTTATTTTTGGGAAAAATAGGAATTTTTCCATTTGTAGTTAAGGAACCAGCCAAACGGAATAGCAAAAATCGAACAACAGGAACTATTGAAACAAAACCAATTTTATCGGTGACTAAAGATATCACAAGAGCTTGTTTGATAGAGAAAGTTCTTCCAGCCATTCGATCAAAATGGCCAGCTTCAACGTCAAGGTCACCCATTTTCATCCAACAAGATAATGCAAGACCACATATTGGTGTTAATGATTTGGAATTCATGGGCGCCGCTCAACGGGATGGATTTGATATTAAGTTATGCTTTCAACCCCCTAATAGTCTTGATCTTAATGTTTTGGACCTTGGATTTTTTAGAGCAATTCAATCTCTTCAATATCAAAATGCTCCTTCAAATGTTGATGCATTAGTGGAGGTTGTTGAAAAATCCTTCAATGAAATGAAAGTAGAACGACTCAATCATGTATTTTTGACTTTGCAATGCTGTATGAATGAGGTGATGAAAGATAGCGGTGGCAATAACTACAAAGTGCCTCATATGAACAAAGAAAGACTCGAAAGAGAAAATGATCTCCCACTTCAAGTTCGTTGCTATGTTGATGTTGTTAATCAAGCTTTAACTCTACTTCAACAGTGATGGGATTACAAGTATTAAAACAACTTGTGTTTTTGTACATTTTGATGTTTATATTAGAACTTTGCAAATTTAATTTAATTTTTGGATAGTTTAATGTTTATGTTAAAATCATGCAAAGTGTAATTTACTTTTGGAATGGTTTAAAGTTTTTGTTGGGACATTGTAAATTTAACATGTTGAAATAAAATTTTCATTTTGGTAAATGTAAGAAAATTTTACTTTTTGAAGTTTATATTTGAAAATTTTCATTTTATTTTTATTGTAAATCTGAACTAAAGAAAAAAGAAGAAATATTCATCAAATATTTTTTAAGTGAGGACAACTTTTGATTGTACATTCTTTAATTTTTAAAAATAAAAATAAAATTACATTAACGTACTTCACAATTCTATCATTAGTGTAAAAGAAAGAAAGAATATGAAGTGGTGAAAAGAAAGAAAAGGTTATGACAAAGTATTGAAAAAAATGTTTAAAGTACTGTTGACTGTCAGAAAAAGAGAAAAGTATTTGTACTTTACTGCATTTCAATAACTTTTTCTTTAAATTAAAAGAGTGCAACTATTGAAATGATGAGTTTCAAGAAGGGTAAAATAGGGATAATGTCGTTAAATATTTACCAAATAAGGAAATGTGTCATTCTTTTTGGGACTGACCAAAAAGGAAAGTGAGTCATATAAATTGGGACAGGGGGAGTAATAATTATCACGTCTCATTGGAAAATGTTGTTTCTCTACTTTTTTGGATACTTAAATATGCTTTCTTTGAAATTTCCACAGCAAAACTTGTGCATTGACTTGAGAATAACAAACATTAATTTCCCAGTTTCTTTTCAAATTTACAATTGGTGAAGGTGGAATTTGGAAATAATTACAGCGTGGAGTAGCTTTCATTGAAATTTCCACGACAAGACTTGTTCAAGGACTTTTAAAACAATAATTTTTTTAAGTTCCACAAGTAGAATTCCACTCATTGTGTCCTCCACACACTTCATTGTCACTCCACTCTCACCTTCTATAGTATTTGTCTTGATTATACACAAATGATTTAATGTAACACATTTTGTTTATGTGCCAAACACAAGAAAATAAGTAAGAAATTCACTTATTTTCCTAGAAAATATATTTTTTTCCTACCGAACACACCTTGAATTGGGGGAATCTCAGTTGACATTTGGTTGACTATCTTTTATTAATTAAAGAAAAAAAAATAAGAAACACAATAACACAAACTTGACTTGTGTTGAACAATATAAAATCCTATGAACCCTCCACAATTAGTTCATTGAAACCCAAAATAATAAACTCAAAATATGATGATGGTTCCCAAAAAAATATTCTCTTTACTTCAGTTTTTTACTCTTTTATCTCTCTTTACAGTTACTTTTGCTTCCACTGGGGAAACAACTTCCCTCCTGAAATGGAAAGCAACTTTCAAGAACCAGAATAACTCCTTATTGGCTTCATGGAGACCAAGCTCTAACGCATGCCGGGACTGGTATGGAGTTATATGCTTTAACGGTAGGATAAACAGGTTGAATATTGCAAATTCTAGTATCATTGGTACCCTCTATGCTTTTCTGTTTTCATCTCTCCCTTTCCTTGAATATGTTGATCTTAGCATGAACAATATCTCCGGAACCATTCCACCTGAGCTTGGTAATCTCACTAATCTTGTCTATCTTGACTTGTCCATCAATCAGATTTCAGGCACAATCCCACCACAAATCGGCTCACTATCCAAGCTTGAGACCCTCCACATCTTTGATAACCATTTAAATGGTTCCATTCCTAAAGAAATAGGTTACCTAAGGTCTCTTACTGAACTAGATTTGAGTTCTAACTCTCTTAGTGGTTCTATTCCTACTTCATTGGGGAATTTGAGCAGGTTGACCTATTTGCATCTTTATGAGAATCAGCTTTCTGGCTCTATTCCGGAAGAAATAGGAAATCTTGTCAATCTTGTTCAGGTTTTTCTTGATACAAACCAATTAACAGGTCATATTCCTGCAGAAATAGGAAAACTTGTCAATCTTGTTGAAGTTTATCTTCATGAAAATCAATTAACAGGTCATATTCCGGCAGAAATAGGGAAGATGAAGTCACTTCAGGAATTAATCTTATCACGTAACAATCTTTCTGATCTAATTCCAAAAACTATAGGCGACTTAACAGAGCTCAAACTTCTGTACCTTTATAGCAATCAACCCTTTGGCCCAATTCCTAGTGAGTTAGGGAACCTGAAAAACCTCAATACTCTGTTATTATCCAATAATGAACTCAGTGGTTCAATTCCGTCATCCTTTGGTAATTTGAGAAACTTGCAAGTTCTGTCTCTCAATGACAACAATCTGATTGAGGAAATTCCTTCATCTATTTGCAATTTGACATCACTGGCAACCCTGTATTTGTCAAGAAACAACTTGAAAGGAAATATTATGAAATGCTTGGGTAATATCAGTGCCCTCCAGTATGTGATGATGTCACATAATAATCTCAGTGGAGAGCTCCATCCGTCTATTTGCAATTTAACATCGCTGCAAATTCTAGATTTGGGTAGAAACAATCTAAAGGGAGCAATTCCGCAATGTTTTGGCAACATGAGTGGTCATCTTGAGGTTCTGGATATGCAACACAACAATCTTTCTGGGACTCTTCCAATTGACTTTTAGAGCTGGAACACTTAGAAGCTTCAACTTGCATGGCAATAAACTAAAGGAAAAAATTCCCAAATCTTTGGCCAATTGCAAAGAGATGCAAGTTCTTGATTTAGGAGATAATCATCTCAACGACACATTCCCGATGTGGTTGGGAACTCTTCCTGAGTTGAGAATTTTAAGCTTGAGATCGAACAAGTTGCATGGACCCCTTAGAACCTTAGGAAGTGAAAATATGTTTCTTGAGCTTCAAATCTTAGATCTCTCTTGCAATGCTTTCTCTGAAAACTTACCGACAAGATTGTTTCGACATCTGAAAGCCATGAGGACAACTGATCAATCAATGAAGGCATTAAGTTTTGAATTTCATCCATATTACCTAGACTCGGTAGATGTCGTAACAAAGGGATTGGAGCTTGAAGTTGTGAGAATCTTGTCTTTGTACAACGTTATCGATCTTTCAAACAACAAATTTGAAGGACAAATTCCTTGTGTTCTGGGAGATCTCATTGCACTCCGGGTTTTGAATCTGTCTCATAATAGATTTCAAGGTCATATACCACCAACACTTGGAAATTTATCTTTGGTTGAATCGTTGGACCTTTCATTTGCCCAGCTCTCGGGAGAGATACCAGAACAAATTGCTTCTCTTACAGCTCTTGAATTTTTAAATCTTTCCCACAATAATCTTGAAGGATGCATCCCTAGAGGACCTCAATTTGCCACATTTCAGAACAATTCATACAAAGATAATGATGGATTACGTGGATTCCCACTTTCGAAAGATTGTGGTAACTATGATGGGGTATTAGAGACAAATGATACCATAGCTGTGCTAGACGATCAAGAAAGCAATTCTGGATTTCCAAATGATTTTTGGAAAGCTGCTCTTATGGGCTATGGAAGTGGACTATGTATTGGATTATCCATAGTATATTGCATGTTCTCAACTGGAAAGTCGAGATGGCTTGCAAGAACCATTGAGAAGCTGGAACACAAAATTATTAAACTAAGGAGAAAGAAGCAACGGTGTCAAAGGAATTATAGAAGATGAAGTAATCGCTTCTGGACAAGTTACCAACGGAACAAGATTTGATTCAAGTTAATATCTATGCTGGTCTGTTAATTTATTGCGAGTATTTGGTATTCATACTAAGCATGTTTGTATTTTCATTAAGTAGAAGCTTTTAAAAAGGATTAGACTTTGTTGATGTTTTAAGCTAGTAAAAGTTTGACTATGTATACCGTGCGACAGAGGAGTAATTATATGAATAAAATTATAAATCTTTACCGTAATTAGTTGAATCTGTCATTTCAGGGTCTAACTACAATCGATGATCTGATTATTTAATAATTGGATGTTTTAGCAAAAGCACCGCTCTTTTAGAATTCAAGAGAACACTTACTGTAGATCCCTCATTACTTTGGTATACTTTAAACTATTATCCGAGTTCATGGAATATGAGCAGAGATTGTTGTTCATGGAGTGGAGTCAAATGCGATGAGATGACTGGCCTCAGTTGCAGCGGTCTTGTAGGAAAGATTGATTCCAATAACAGCCTTTTCCAACTCACCCATCTCCAAAGGCTTGATCTTTCTAATAATGACTTCTCTAATTCTCACATCTCGCCTCAATTTGGCAGGTTCTCGAGCTTGACACATCTTGATCTTTATAACTCCTATTTCTCAGGTCAAGTTCCTTCTGAAACGTCTCATCTTTTATCTGAAAAAAAAAGATCATATGGAAATAATTCTCTTTGATTTTCTTTCTTAGAACCTATAATTATTCTTACTCTGCATCCGCCACTGAACACAGGTCGTGGGTAAACATTTCTTTCCGAATTCGAACAGTCTCTTGATTGGAAACAAAATATATTTAACTCAAAAGTGCTTCTGTTGACTGAAATAATCTGACAAAAAAAACAATTTGTTTTTCTTTAGACAATTACAAAAGAATAAAACTTATTTGAAAGTAATGTTTTCCTACTTATTTGGTTTCTTATGCAAGACATTAGAAACAACAAAAACTTCCAACAAAATAGTCTTTTTCTAGACTTAAAATATTTTCATCAACATATAAGCTTTGAATTGATTTCCATGAAGGAACCAGTCCTTGTTTGGCACTAATTCTAAATATGATATATATTCAGCTCTCACAAAAGACAATTTATTTTCTTTAGACTAATACAAAACATGGCCGATTTGAAAGTAATGTTGTCCTACTTATTTGTCTTCTTATACTTGACTAGACTAATAATGCGGCCAATTCAAAACAAGATTTTTACTAAGGGGATTCAAAATATCATATATATACGTTAAAAAGAATACCTACCTAGGCATTTCAATCAAGGCAGTTAAAAATTAAGGTGAAATACTTAACTATATATGATGTTTCAAGTTTCAAATTATTCAAAAAGAAAGAGTCCTTGCTAAATATATATCAGCCTATATATATTTCTGTAGCCTGTTCTTGATTTTCACTATCAGCTTTAAACTCATTGACGCTAAACATGGGCTATGGGCAATTCTCGTTTTTTCTCTTGGTCTGTTTCTGTCAGCTTTCTTTTTCTTCATCCATACCTCATCTGTGCCGCAAAGATCAAAGCTCCACTCTTCTAAAATTCAAGAAAACTCTTACTGTTGATCCCTCATTAGTTTTGTGTAATTTCTACTATTATGCAAGTTCATGGAATATGAGCATAGATTGCTGCTCGTGGGATGGAGTGATATGCGATGAGATGACTGGCCATGTCATTGAACTTGATCTCAGTTGCAACAGTCTTGTAGGGAAGATTGATTCCAATAGCAGCCTATTCCAACTCTCTCATCTCCAAAGGCTTGATCTTTCTGTGAATAACTTCTCTAATTCTAACATCCCGCCTGAATTTGGCAGGTTCTCAAGGTTGACATATCTTGATCTTTCTGACTCCTATTTCTCAGGTCAAATTCCTTCTGAAATCTCTCATCTTTACAAGTTACAATCTCTTCTTCTCTCGACATCTTATAACACTGTGCAAAGACTTGCAGCCCATGATTTTAGGTTGCTCCTTCAGAATTTGACCCTATTAAGAGTGCTTGATCTTAGTGGTGTAAGCATCTCTTCCACCATTCCTCTTAATTTTTCTTCTCATTTTACAACGCTGGTGCTTGGGCATTCAGAGTTGTATGGAGTAATACCGGAGAGTATTTTTCACCTGCCCAAACTAAAAATACTTGACTTATCCATCAATTATCATCTCAATGGTTATTTCCCAAAGACCAAATGGAACAGCAGCGCATCTCTCACAGATTTAAATCTCCAAGGAGTGAATTTTTCTGGTTATTTACCTGAGTCTCTTGGTTATCTAACGTCACTGAATAATTTGTTTCTTATTTCTGCAATATCTGGGGGCCTATTCCTGAATCTCTTTCGAATCTCACTCACATAGAGTATATGTTCCTTGCAGGTAACTTCCTAAATGGAACAATACCATCATCGATATTCTCCCTTCCTTCACTAACTGATTTAGAATTGAGTAATAACCATTTTTCTGGTCAGCTTGAGGATATCAAGTCCAATTCACTATTATCTATTGATCTAGGCAATAATCAGCTGCAAGGCCATCTTCCCGAGTCAATTCAAAACCTTGTGAACCTCACAACTCTTGATCTTTCTTTCAATAATTTTAGTGGTAGTGTGGATGTCAGCTTCTTTTCAGACCTCAAACATCTTTCATCTCTTGGTATTTCATATAATAGTATCTCATTCACAAATGAAAACAAAGTTAATTTTACTTTGCCTGAATCACTTGTGTACTTACAGTTGGCTGCCTGTGAAGTGAAAGAATTGGAGTTTCTAAGATCCGCCAAGAAGCTTGAGCACTTGGATCTTTCTAATAATAAGCTTCAAGGAAGATTTCCAGATTGGGCATCATCTAACTGGATGTTTTCATTGAACAGTCTTAATCTATCCCACAACATGCTGACAAGTGTGGACTTAACTCCTTTTCAATCTCTAAAAACAATTGATTTGCGATCCAATTCTCTTCAAGGGTCCCTATCTATGCCACCAAATTCCACAACATACTTCTTCATATCAGAAAATAATCTTAGTGGAGAAATTCCTTCATCTATTTGCAACTTCACATCATTGGTAATGCTAGATTTGGCGAGAAACAACTTGAAGGGAGCAATTCTGCAATGTTTGGGTAATATCAGTAGCCTCCAGGTTCTGGATATGAACCACAACAGTCTTACAGGGACTCTTCCAACAACTTTTAGATTTGGAAGTTCTCTGAGAAGCCTCAACTTGCACGGCAATAAACTAGAGGGGAAAATTCCCCAATCTTTGGCCAATTGCAAAGAGTTGCAAGTTCTTGATTTAGGAGATAATCACCTCATTGATATATTCCCGATGTGGTTGGGAACTCTTCCAAAGCTGCAAGTATTAAGCTTGAGATCCAATGAATTGCATGGGTCCATTAGAACTCCAACGATTGAAAACATATTTCCTAATCTTCGAATGTTAGATCTCTCTTCCAATGCCTTCACCGAAAACTTACCAACGGGTTTGTTTCAACATTTGAAAGCCATGAGGACAATTGATCAAACTATGAACGCACCACATTATGAAGGAACTGATGGATATTACCAAGACTCGGTAGCTGTCGTATCCAAGGGATTTGAGCGTGAAATAGTGAGAATCTTGTATTTGTACACCGTTATCGATCTTTCAAGTAATAAATTTGGAGGGCAGATTCCAAGTATCATGGGGGAACTCATTGCAGTTCACATATTGAATATATCTCATAATGGATTGGAAGGTCATATATCGTCATCACTTGGAAGTTTATCTTTGGTTGAATCATTGGACCTGTCAAGTAACCATCTTGTAGGAGAGATACCAGCACAATTTGCTTCTCTTACTTCTCTTGCAGTCTTCAATCTTTCCTACAATCATCTTGAAGGGTGCATTCCTCAAGGAAATCAATTTCAGACCTTTGAGAACAATTCATATGAAGGTAATGATGGACTACGTGGATTCCCACTTTCAAAAGGCTGTGGTACTGATTCAGTATCAGAGACAAATGATACCGTTTCTGGACTAAACGATGAAGAAAGCAATTCTGAATTTCTGAATGATTTTTGGAAAGCTGCTCTTATGAGGTATGGAAGTGGACTATGTATTGGATTATCGATTATATATTTCATGTTCTCAACTGGAACTCCGATATGGCTTGCAAGAATCATTGTAGAGCTGGAGCACAAAATAATGATGGGAAGGAGAAAGAAGCAGGGAAGGCAAAGGAATAACAGAAGAAGAAATAATCACTTCTAGACAAGTTATAAGTTTTGATTTCAGAACTTGAGGTAAATTCTACACTGATGTTTTAGTTTATTGTAGCTATTAATACCTTTTTCTTTTACTAATTGATGCTCTATAGTCTATACTAATAAGTTTTTCATTTCCAATAATTTATATAAGTAGAAGATTCTTAAAAGGATCAGCCTCAGTTGACGTTTAACTAAGATATTTGGATTACAGTGAGGAGCAGCTGGTGTCCTGGAAGAAGAAGTTATGGCAAGATTGATTGAGAAGAGCTAGAAATCTTTCAATAACAGAAACTGCAGCTTATGGCTTTTTGTTCCTTTATTAACTTTAGGAAATGTAATATAATGAATATTGATGATATATCAAGTTATGTAATGTTTTGATGTATTCAATGAATATTGTGTGTAGATTTTCCATTGTACCAAAAAAAGAAAAAGAATCTAATGTGTATCCCTGAAGAGATATTCGATTGAAAAATTGAAGTGCATTTTTTCGTTAAGGTGATATTTCAGGTAGGAAGAGTGAAACAGCTGATAGTTAAGTTATGTTTTGATAAACAGTCGTTGATGATAGTTCATGAGGTAGAAAACTCACACACCTAATAGTTGAGGTATACTAAAAATCGGGATACTTTAGGTGTGTTTTTGACCTTTTCACTCTTTTTGTTTTGTAAATTTCTGGATGGATGAGGTAAGTTAGTCATTTATACGAGTTTATATGCTTTGAATGAAGTGTATGTCATCATCCATTCTCTACCGACTCAATAGTCTTTCTGTTGATCAAAAGCTGAATTGACGGAGGAAGATATTTTGGGTACTGCAACCGAGGGAAAGAGAATTAACAAGGACAAATAACGAGTCTCCTACAATCGTCTCCAAGGATGCATCCCTCAAGGACCTTAATTTCATACCTTTAAGGGTAATGATGAATTACGTGGATTCCCAGTTTAGAAAGGTTGTGGCAGTGATCTATTATCAGAGGCAAATTATACCATATAGACGATCAAGAAAGCAATACTGAATATCTCAATATTTTTTCGAAAGCTGTTATTATAAGCTATGGAATTAGACTATGTATTGGATTATATGTAGTATGTTTCATGGTTTCAACTGGATATCCGAAATGGCTCGCAAGAATCATTGAAGAATTGGAACACAAAATTATTATGCAGAGGAAAGAAGAAGAAACAAATTAATGTATTCAACGAACAAGTTTATGCATTTCTTATTTATCTTGTTTTCTTTTTGAGGGAATTTATTTTCCATATGATAGTCTTTTTTACTTGAAAAAAAAAGTGTAGCACACGGATAAACAAAGGAAAGAGAAAAACAAAAAAATTGACTTGACAATGACAAATTTTGTCTAATAAAATATGAACAGACAAAGTGTGAATATTAAGACTATAAAAAATAAGATATGATGATTATTTCAACAACCAAAATAATTCCTTATTGGTTTAAAATTTATATATCGACTCTGATATTAAAAAATTGGGTCGGTTCTTTCTTGTAAATGGGTCAAATCATTGGGGTGGTTGTTAAAAATGGATAGTATATTATCAATAGTTGAGTTATAACCATGTCAGAAATTAATAACATTTGCTATATGAATTCTCATAACTAGTCATATCATCTTACCTAAACTCGTTTTAATCTAGTACAAAGTATATTAGAGATATTAAACCAGTGTAGAAATTTATTTATCTAAGAATACTACATTAGAGGTGAAAAAATGAGAACCAAACATATATACATCATAAACCATGCATGTGATCTTTTCTGATAACACAACAAAATTATTTGATTAAGTCCTTGTCTGAATTAAAATTTATTTTCTGTATGATGTTTTGTAGGTGTATAACATGCATAAAAAAAAAGAAGACAAAAAAAAAACTCAAAATTGACTTTTGCGTTGACTTGAGAATGCTTGACAATATTTTCTTTGATAAAATATGAACGTAAAGAGAGAGCAGCCGAAATTTGGGGTGTGTTTGGTATGAAGGAAAACATTTTCACATTTTCCGGAAAATGTTTTCCAATTTTCTCATGTTTGGTTGGGTTAAATGTTTTGGAAAATGTTTTCCAAATCAACTCATTTTCCTCAAATTCAAGGAAAATGACTTCTCTTCAAAAATCAAGGAAAACATTTTCCAAAACTTTCCACCAATTTCAAATTACAATTTTTTTGTCCCACCCTCACCCCGACCCACCCCCCTCC
>NW_006239496.1:245492-254572 GCF_000226075.1 Solanum tuberosum | reverse complement strand
TCTGAAGAGTTTGAGAATTAAAGCAAACTTGAATGATTTTATTCATTGCTTACATCTGCTTAAATACAAGTAAATGCAACTAACTTGACTAAATTGAAGGAACCAACTCTACTAGCTTTAAGCAACTAATCTAACAACTTAATCTTATCTAAAAGATTAGTTGACTTATTCAAACTAATTCAAAATTTAAACTTAAGATACTAACAAATAGATAACCACATGTTTATCTCAATACACCCCCCTCAAGTTAGGTGTGGTGCAACAACACCTAACTTGGTTAGACATCGAAGAAAGGCAGGTTTGGGCAGCGGCTTGGTTAGAGTGTCTGCTACTTGATCTATAGAAGGAAGATATTTGACAGTCACTTTGCCGGAGTTCACACTGTTGCGAAGATAATGAAAGTCTACCGCAATGTGTTTCATCTTAGTGTGAAAAACTGGATTCTTGCTAAGATATGATACGCCAATGTTGTCACAGAAAATACTTGGCGTGTTTGATATATGATACCTCAGTTCATCCAAGAGGTTTTGGACCCATGTAAGCTCCGCGAGTGCATTGGCGACCGATTTGTATTCAGCTTCTGTGGATGATCGAGCAACTGATTGTTGTTTCCTGGAGGACCAAGATATGGGATTTGGTCCCAAGAAGAGCATATGACCCGATGTTGAGATTCTGTCACTGGGATCACCTGCCCAGTCAGCATCAGCATACATATACAAATTCCTATCAGAATGATGACGAATTTCCAAGCACGATGTTGTTGTTGACTTGAGGTAGCGCAGAACCCTTTTTACAGCCTTCCAATGTTCCAGACTTGGAGAATGCATAAATTGGGATAATTTGTTTACTGCAAATGAGATGTCAGGACGCGTGAATGATAAGTATTGCAGCTTACCCAGAGTGCGTCGATAAAGGATTGCATCGGCAGGGGGTGAACCATCATCTGCTTTAGGTGGCGAGCTGGAGCACATCGGTGTGGCAACCCCTTTGCAATCTGTCATATCCACATCAGATAGAATCTCAAGAATATATTGAGATTGAGATAGGATGATCCCATTTGGAACACGCTTAACGTCTATTCCCAAGAAATAATTAAGTTCACCAAGATTCTTTAGTGAGAACCTGCTAGCCAAAGAGTTGATGACCTGCGCAACTAAGTTTGGATGGTTCCCAGTAATGAGAATATCATCCACATATACTAAAATGTAAACAGTAACAGCCAGGGATTTAAAAATGAACAGTGAGGCATCTGATTCGGACTTAACAAATCCAATAGTATTCAAATAAGCCGTGAGGACCTCATACCAGGCGCGCGGGGCTTGTTTTAGGCCATAAATGGCCTTTTTAAAGCTGCATACATGATCTGGAAAATCAGAATTGACATAGCCTTTTGGCTGAGCCATGAATACCTCCTCTTGTAAGTTACCTTGTAAAAAAGCATTGTTCACGTCAAGTTGGTGAACCTGCCAGTTATTTAGTCCAGTGGTCAAACCAAGTGGTCGGCGGAGCAGATTTGGTACCAGTGAGGTGCCCAAGGAGCTTGTGTCCATTGAGTAGCATCACTAGTTGCGCCTTCCAAGTGGCAAAGTTGAGGTTGCCTTGCAGTTTGATAGGTAATTGGGCAGCTGGATTGAACTGTACCACATGAGTGGTAGTCGGAACTGCAGCAGCATTATCAATGGTGGTAGCAGGAACGACCATGTTTGGACGCAAAGAGAGAGAGAGAAAAAAAAATTGGATCGGACTCGTGAGAGTTTTAGAGATGCTCTGATACCATGAAGAGTTTGAGAATTAAAGCAAACTTGAATGATTTTATTCATTGCTTACATCTGCTTAAATACAAGTAAATGCAACTAACTTGACTAAATTGAAGGAACCAACTCTACTAGCTTTAAGCAACTAATCTAACAACTTAATCTTATCTAAAAGATTAGTTGACTTATTCAAACTAATTCAAAATTAAAACTTAAGATACTAACAAATAGATAACCACATGTTTATCTCAATAAACGACACATTTCCGATGTGGTTGGGAACTCTTCCTAAGTTGAGAATTTTAAGCTTGAGATCGAATAAGTTGCATGGACCGATTAGAACGTTAAGAAGTGAAAACATTTTTCTTGAGCTTCGAATGTTGGATATCGCTTCCAATGCCTTCACGGAAAGCTTACCGATGAGTCTGTTTCAACATTTAAAATCCATGAGGAAAATTGACCAAACGATGAATGCATCAAGTGTTGAAGGAGATAGATATTACCAAGACTCGGTAACTGTCGTAACAAAGGGATTTGAGCTTGAAGTTGTGAGAATCTTGTTTTTGTACAGAACTATCGATTTCTCAAACAATAAATTTGAAGGACATATTCCAAGTATTATGGGAGATCTCATTGCACTTCGCATGCTAAATTTATCTCATAATAGATTGCAAGGTCATATACTGCCATCACTTGGAAGATTATCTTCAGTTGAGTCATTGGACCTGTCAAGTAACCATCTTGTAGGAGAGATACCAGCACAATTTGTTTCTCTTACATCTCTTGCAGTCTTAAATCTCTCCTACAATCATCTCGAAGGGTGCATTCCTCAAGGAAATCAATTTCAGACATTTGAGAACAATTCGTATGTAGGTAATGATGGATTACGTGGATTTCCACTATCAAAAGGCTGTCGTAGTGATGATAATGATTCGGAGACAAATGATACCACATCTGGACTAGATGATGAAGAAAGCGACTCTGAATTTCTGAATGATTTTTGGAAAGCTGCTCTTATGGGCTACGGAAGTGGACTATGTATTGGATTATCGATAATATACTTCATGTTCTCAACTGGAAATCCGAGATGACTTGCAAGAATAATTGTAGAACTGGAACACAAAATAATGATGGGAAGGAGAAAGAAGCAGCAAAGGCAAAGGAGTTACAGAAGAAGCAAAAAACCGCTTGTAGAAGAGTTAAAATTTCAGGTATGCAGTTAAGTTCTAGTTTGAGCTTTAGATTATCGCAGCTAACTATATCCTAATTTTCATATTAGTTATATCAGCAACTAATTGAATGCTCTATAAAGCTTATTTTTCTGTCCAAAATTAGTTGGAAGTTGTGATCTAATTATCTGGTTAGAGGCTTGGTTTAACAAGTTCTTCAAGTGTGAGCCAACAGATAGTTTTAGAGTAAAATTCGCCGGACTTAATAACTTTCTTTCAAATTGTAATTTGATTTTAGTATAAAATAAAAGACTTGAATTTCTTTGTGTAAATATAAACATCAGACAGTAAATAAACAAATTCAAATATGCAGGTGGTTAGAGAAGAATTTGTTGGAATGCTCATCAGAGATACAATAATATCAGAAACTGCAGCTTTTGGTTTATAAGTAGACTTTTTATTCTTCCTTTATTAACTTTAGGAAATGTAATATTATGAAGTTTGATGATAAATCAAGTTATGTTATGTTTTAATGTATTCAATGAAATATTATGTGTAGATTTTCCATTGTACCAAAAAAGAAAATAAATATTGTGTGTCCCTGAGGAGACGTTCGATTGAAAAAAATGAAATGTATTTTTCGCTATGGTGATATTTGAAGTAGGAAATGTCAAAAAACTGATAGTTAAGTTGTATTTCAATAAACAGTTGATGATAGTTCATGAGGTAGAAAACTCACACACATGATTGTTCAAGTATGCAACACAGAAAATCGAGATACTTTAGATGTGTTTTTGACCCTTCACTCTTTTTGTTTTGTGTGTTTCTGGATGAAAGAGGTAAGTTAGTCATGTATACGAGTTCAAATGCATTGAATGAAGTGTATGGCATCATATATTCTCTACCGACCGACTAGATAGTCTTTCTGTTGATGAAAAGAGAGAGAGAGTATTCAAAAAAGCTGAATTGACGGAGGAAGATATTTTGGATGCAACAGAGGAAAAGAGAATAAACAAGGAAAAATATCGAGTCTCCCACAATTTTCTCCACAGATGTATCCCTCAAGGACCTTAATTTCATACCTTTGAGGGTAATTCATATGAAGGTAATGATGAATTGCGTGGATTCCAGTTTCGAAAGGTTGTGGCAGTGATCTATTATCAGAGGCAAGTTATATATGTATCATATCTGTGCTTGACGATCAAGAAAGCAATATTGAATTTCTCAATATTTTTTTGGAAAGCTGATCTTATAAGCTATGAAATTGGACTATGTATTGGATTATATGTAGTATGTTTCATGATTTCAGCTGGAAATCCGAAATGGCTCGCAAGAATCATTGAAGAACTGGAACACAAAATTAGTAGTGTATTGAATGAAGTTTATGCATTTCTTGGATTCCTATCTACTCACTGTACAATTTGCAAACTAATAATACTCACTTCACATAATCTAAGAGGGACTTAATTATGAATGAAACTTTGAACTTGAGAATGTGTTATCCGTTGTCCCTAATATAATCGAGCTCAAGAAAGAAGTGAAGGCAGAGTGTGGAATGTCCCTGAAGCTAATTATATCTAACCAGCACCAGCAATGATACAAATGGAGGTTTTCTATCTCAGATTTCTAACACATGGGAAGAAATCGCTAGTATTTTTGTGTCTCTACTAAGATTTTAACCCTACAGATCTCTTCATTATCCGTTAAACCACACACATATTAATTATCATTACAGACTCAATAGTTTGTGGATAATTTGTGTTCCAATCTCATTACTTAAGATCCTCATTTACATTATCATATAGTATAAATCTAACTTCTTTTTTTCTTTGGGGAGCAACACGAAAGTCATTATACTTTTTAGAGTCGGACAAGTGGAATGAGAACGCAACAAAACTATTTGGTAAAGTCCTTATCTTGATTATATGTGTAACACATTTACATTCATAATTCATTATGTTTATTGACTTAACACAACAAAACTAGTTGGTTATGTCCTTGTCTGAATTATATTATATGTGTAACACATTTACATTCATTATTTATTATCTTTCTTGACTTAACGCAAAAAACTATTTGGTTAAGTCCTTGTCTGAATTATATGTGTAACACATTTACATTCATTGTTCATTATCTGTCTTGACTCAACACAACAAAACTATTTGGTTAAGTCCTTGTCTACAGATGTAAGTGTATCTTTCAAAGAAATTGGACTAGTCAAAGAAATCTGCCTATATAGATATGAATAGCCTTTTCTTAATTTTCACTACTCTCAGTACACAGACTTCCTCAGTATTTAGAAGCAACTTGAACTAAAGCATGGGATACAGGCAATTCTCATTTCTGATCTTTGTCTGTTTCTGTCAGCTTTCTTTTTCTTCATCCATACCTCATTCATGCCGCAAAGATCAAAGCACCACTCTTCTAAAATTCAAGAAAACTCTCACTTTAGATCCCTCATTAGTTACGTGTAGTTCCTACTCTTATACGAGTTCATGGAATACGAGCAGAGATTGTTGCTCGTGGGATGGAGTCATATGTGATGAGATGACTGGCTGTGTGATTGAACTTAATCTCAGCTGCAGTGGTCTTGTAGGAAAGATTGATTCCAATAGCAGCCTCTTCCAACTCTCTCATCTCCAAAGGCTTGACCTTTCTTCTAATAACTTCTCTAATTCTCACATCTCGCATGAATTTGGAAGGTTCTCAAGCTTGGCACTTCTTGATCTTTCTGACTCCTATTTCTCAGGTCATATACCTTCTGAAATCTTTCATCTTTCTCAATTACAGTCTCTTCGCCTCTCCCCGTCGTTTGAAACTATTCTAAGACTCACTGCCCATGATTTGAAATTGCTCCTTCAGAATTTGACTCAATTAAGTGAGCTTGATCTTACTTCCATAAATATCTCTTCCACCATTCCTCCAAATTTTTCTTCTCATTTGACAACTATGAGGATGGGAAATACAGGATTGTACGGGATAATACCTGAGAGTATTTTTCACCTTCCCAATCTGGAAACACTTGTCTTACAAAACAATAATCAGCTCAGTGGTTATTTTCCAAAGACTAAATGGAACAGCAGTGCATCTCTCATAGAGTTAGATCTCAGTGGCGTGAATTTTTCTGACAATTTGCCTGAGTCTATTGGCTATCTAACTTCGGTGCATTCTTTGTCTCTTAAAAATTGCAATCTTAGAGGGCCTATTCCTGAATCTCTTTTGAATCTCACTCGCATAGAGGATTTGGACCTTCAATATAACTCCCTGAATGGAACAATACCATCAGGGATGTTCTCTCTTCCGTCACTAAGTCGTTTAGTCTTGAGTAATAACCACTTTTCTGGTCAGTTTGACGATTTCAATTCCAATTCACTAATCTGGATTGATTTAAGTAATAATCAGCTGCAAGGCCATCTTCCCAAGTCGATTCAAAACCATGTGAACCTAACAGGCCTTATTCTTTCTTTCAATAATTTTAGTGGCCATGTGGATGTCAGCTTCCTTGCTGACATCAAACAACTTTATTATCTTGATCTTTCATATAATCGTATCTCGTTGACCAATGAGAACAAACATAATGTTACTTTGCCAGGATCTCTTATGAGCTTACAATTGGCCGCATGTGAAGTGAAAGAATTGGAGTTTCTAAGATCCGCTAAGCTTCTTTGGCAGTTGGATCTTTCAAATAATAAGATTCAAGGAAGAATCCCTGATTGGGCATGGACTAACTGGATGTTCTTATTGCAACGTCTTAATTTATCCCACAACATGCTGGAAAGTGTTGACTCAATTCCACTTCTGTTTATAGAAGCTATTGATTTGCGGTCCAATTTGCTTCAAGGTTCACTACCTATTCCACCAATTTCCACAAGATTCTTCTTCATATCCCATAATAATCTCACTGAAGAAATTCCTTCAGATATTTGCAATTTGACATCACTGGTAATGCTTGATTTGGCAAGAAACAACTTGAAGGGAGCAATTCCGCAATGTTTGGGTAATATCAGTAGCCTCGAGGTTCTGGATATGCACCACAACAGTCTTTCAGGGACTCTTCCAACAACTTTTAGAATTGGAAGTGCACTCAAAAGCTTCAACTTTCATGGCAATAAGCTGGAGGGGAAAATCCCACAATCCTTGACCAATTGCAAGCAACTCGATGTTCTTGATTTAGGAGACAATCACCTCAACGACACATTCCCCATGTGGTTGGTAACTCTGCCAAAGCTGAAAGTTCTAAGTTTGAGATCCAATAAATTGCATGGGTCCATTAGAACTCTAACGACTGAAAACATGTTTCCTCAGCTTAGAATATTAGATCTCTCCTCCAATGCCTTCACAAAAAGATTACCAACAAGTCTATTTCAACATTTGAAAGCCATGAGGACAGTTGATCAAATGATGAATGCACCAAGTGATGAAGGGGATCGATATTACCAAAACTCAGTAGCTCTTGTAACAAAGGGATTGGAGCTTGAAGTTGTGAGAATCTTGTTTTTGTACACCACTGTTGATCTTTCAAACAACAAATTTGATGGATTTATTCCAAGTATTATGGGAGATCTCATTGCACTTTGTGTGCATCTCATAATGGATTACAAGGTCATATACCGCCATCACTTGGAAGTTTATCTTCAGTTGAATCATTGGATATGTCAGGTAACCATCTCATAGGAGAGATTCCAGCACGATTTGCTTCTCTTACATCTCTTGAAGTCTTAAATCTCTCCTACAATCATCTCGAAGGGTGCATTCCTCAAGGACCTTAATTCTATACATTTGAGAACAATTCATATGAAGGTAATGATAGATTACGTGGATTCCCACTTTCAAAAAGTTGTGGTAATGATGGTAATTATTCGGAGACAAATGCAATTCTGAATTTCTGAATGATTGAATTTCTGAATGATTTTTGGAAAGCTGCTCTTATGAGGTATGGAAGTGGACTATGTATTGGATTATCGATTATATATTTCATGTTCTCAACTGGAACTCCGATATGGCTTGCAAGAATCATTGTAGAGCTGGAGCACAAAATAATGATGGGAAGGAGAAAGAAGCAGGGAAGGCAAAGGAATAACAGAAGAAGAAATAATCACTTCTAGACAAGTTATAATGATTTTTGGAAAGCTGCTCTTATGAGGTATGGAAGTGGACTATGTATTGGATTATCGATTATATATTTCATGTTCTCAACTGGAACTCCGATATGGCTTGCAAGAATCATTGTAGAGCTGGAGCACAAAATAATGATGGGAAGGAGAAAGAAGCAGGGAAGGCAAAGGAATAACAGAAGAAGAAATAATCACTTCTAGACAAGTTATAAGTTTTGATTTCAGAACTTGAGGTAAATTCTACAATGATGTTTTAGTTTATTGTAGCTATTAATATCTTATTCTTTTACTAATTGATGCTCTATAGTTTATACTAATAAGTTTTTCATTTCCAATAATTTATATAAGTAGAAGATTCTTAAAAGGATCAGCCTCAGTTGACGTTTAACTAAGATATTTGGATTACAGTGAGGAGCAGCTGGTGTCCTGGAAGAAGAAGTTATGGCAAGATTGATTGAGAAGAGCTAGAAATCTTTCAATAACAGAAACTGCAGCTTATGGCTTTTTGTTCCTTTATTAACTTTAGGAAATGTAATATAATGAATATTGATGATATATCAAGTTATGTAATGTTTTGATGTATTCAATGAATATTGTGTGTAGATTTTCCATTGTACCAAAAAAAGAAAATGAATCTAATGTGTATCCCTGAAGAGATATTCGATTGAAAAATTGAAGTGCATTTTTTCGTTAAGGTGATATTTCAGGTAGGAAGAGTGAAACAGCTGATAGTTAAGTTATGTTTTGATAAACAGTCGTTGATGATAGTTCATGAGGTAGAAAACTCACACACCTAATAGTTGAGGTATACTAAAAATCAGGGATACTTTAGGTGTGCTTTTGACCTTTTCACTCTTTTTGTTTCGTAAATTTCTGGATGGAAGAGGTAAGTTAGTCATGTATACAAGTTTATATGCTTTGAATGAAGTGTATGTCATCATCCATTCTCTACCGACTCAATAGTCTTTCTGTTGATCAAAAGCTGAATTGACGGAGGAAGATATTTTGGGTACTGCAACCGAGGGAAAGAGAATTAACAAGGA
>NW_006239496.1:170018-244092 GCF_000226075.1 Solanum tuberosum | reverse complement strand
TTTGAGAACAATTCATATGAAGGTAATGATGGACTACGTGGATTCCCACTTTCAAAAGGCTGTGGTACTGATTCAGTATCAGAGACAAATGATACCGTTTCTGGACTAAACGATGAAGAAAGCAATTCTGAATTTCTGAATGATTTTTGGAAAGCTGCTCTTATGAGGTATGGAAGTGGACTATGTATTGGATTATCGATTATATATTTCATGTTCTCAACTGGAACTCCGATATGGCTTGCAAGAATCATTGTAGAGCTGGAGCACAAAATAATGATGGGAAGGAGAAAGAAGCAGGGAAGGCAAAGGAATAACAGAAGAAGAAATAATCACTTCTAGACAAGTTATAAGTTTTGATTTCAGAACTTGAGGTAAAAATTCTACACTGATCTTTTAGTTTATTGTAGCTATTAATATCTTATTCTTTTACTAATTGATGCTCTATAGTTTATACTAATAAGTTTTTCATTTCCAATAATTTATATAAGTAGAAGATTCTTAAAAGGATCAGCCTCAGTTGACGTTTAACTAAGATATTTGGATTACAGTGAGGAGCAGCTGGTGTCCTGGAAGAAGAAGTTATGGCAAGATTGATTGAGAAGAGCTAGAAATCTTTCAATAACAGAAACTGCAGCTTATGGCTTTTTGTTCCTTTATTAACTTTAGGAAATGTAATATAATGAATATTGATGATATATCAAGTTATGTAATGTTTTGATGTATTCAATGAATATTGTGTGTAGATTTTCCATTGTACCAAAAAAAGAAAATGAATCTAATGTGTATCCCTGAAGAGATATTCGATTGAAAAATTGAAGTGCATTTTTTCGTTAAGGTGATATTTCAGGTAGGAAGAGTGAAACTGCTGATAGTTAAGTTGTGTTTTGATAAACAGTCGTTTTGATGATAGTTCATGAGGTAGAAAACTCACACACCTAATAGTTGAGGTATACTAAAAATCAGGGATACTTTAGGTGTGCTTTTGACCTTTTCACTCTTTTTGTTTCGTAAATTTCTGGATGGAAGAGGTAAGTTAGTCATGTATACAAGTTTATATGCTTTGAATGAAGTGTATGTCATCATCCATTCTCTACCGACTCAATAGTCTTTCTGTTGATCAAAAGCTGAATTGACGGAGGAAGATATTTTGGGTACTGCAACCGAGGGAAAGAGAATTAACAAGGAAAAATAACGAGTCTCTCCTACAATCGTCTCCAAGGATGCATCCCTCAAGAACCTTAATTTCATACCTTTAAAGGTAATGATGAATTGCATGGATTCCCAGTTTAGAAAGGTTGTGGCAGTGATCTATTTATCAGAGGCAAATTATACCATATAGACGATCAAGAAAGCAATACTGAATATCTCAATATTTTTTCGAAAGCTGTTATTATAAGCTATGGAATTAGACTATGTATTGGATTATATGTAGTATGTTTCATGGTTTCAACTGGATATCCGAAATGGCTCGCAAGAATCATTGAAGAATTGGAACACAAATTTATTATGCAGAGGAAAGAAGAAGAAGCAAATTAATGTATTCAATGAAGAAGTTTATGCATTTCTTTTTAATCTAGTTTTCTTTTTGAGGGAATTTATTTTCTATATGAGTCTCTTTTACTTGAAAAAAGATGTGTAGCATAGCACATGGATAAAAAAAGGAAGAGAAAAACAAAAAAATTAACTTGACAATGACAAATTTCGTCTAATAAAATATGAACAGACAAAGTGTGAATAATACTATAAAAAATAAAATATGATGATTATTTCAGCAACCAAAATAATTCCTTATTGGTTGAAAATTTATATATTGACTGATATTAAAAAATTTGGGGCGGTTCTCTCTCTCAAATGGGTCAAATCATTGGGGTGGGTTGTTAAAAATTGATGGTATATTATCAATAGTTGAGTTATAACCATGTGAGAAATTAATAACATTTGCTATATGAATTCTCATAACTAGTCGTATCGTCTTACCTAAACTTGTTTTAATCTAGTACAAAGTATATTAGAGATATTAAATCAATGTAGAAATTTATTTATCTAAGATTACTACATTAGAGGTGAAAAAATGAGAACCAAACATATATACATCATAAACCATGTGATCTTGTCTGATGACACAACAAAACTATTTGGTTAAGTCCTTGTCTGAATTAAAATTTATTTTCTGTATGATAGGTGTGTATAACATGCATAAAAAAAGAAGAAGACAAAAAAAAGAACAACTCAAATTTGACTTTTGCATTGACTTGAGAATGCATGATGATATTTTCTTTGATAAATTATGAACATAAAGAGAGAGAGCAGCCGAAATTTGGTCTTTAACGTTAAGTTTGGTACAATATAAAATCCTATGAACCCTCCACAATTAGTTCATTGAAATCCAAAATATGATGAGCAAAACAATAAACTCAAAATATGATGATGGTTTCTAGCAAAACATTCTCTTCACTTCAGCTTTTCACTCTATTCTACCTCTTTACGGTTGCATTTGCTTCCACTGAGGAAACAACTGCCCTCTTAAAATGGAAAGCAACTTTCAAGAACCAGAACAACTCCTTATTCGCTTCATGGACACCAAGTTCTAACTCATGCAGGGATTGGTATGGAGTTATATGCTTTAACGGTAGAGTAAACATGTTGAATATTACAAATACTAGTGTCATTGGTACACTCGATGATTTTCCATTTTCATCTCTCCCTTTTCTTGAGTATCTTGATCTTAGCATGAACTATTTCTCTGACACCATTCCACCTGACATTGGTAAACTCACTAATCTTATTTGTCTTGATTTGTCAAGTAATCAGATTTCAGGTACAGTACCACCACAAATCGGCTCACTAGCCAAGCTTCAAAGCCTCCATATGTTTGACAACCATTTAAATGGTTTCATTCCTGAAGAAATAGGTCATCTAAAGTTTCTTACTGAGCTAGATTTGAGTACCTAAGGTCTCTTACTGAGATAGATTTGAGTTCTAACACTCTTGATGGTTCTATTCCAACTTCATTGGGAAATTTGAACAGCTTGTCTCGTTTGAATCTTTATAAAAATAACCTTTCTGGCTCCATTCCTGCAGAAATAGGTTACCTAAGGTCTCTTACTGAGATAGATTTGAGTTCTAACACTCTTGATGGTTCTATTCCAACTTCATTGGGAAATTTGACCAGCTTGTCCCTTTTGTATCTTTATGATAATCACCTTTCTGGCCCTATTCCTGAAGAAATAGGTTACCTAAGGTTTCTTACTGATCTACGTTTGAACGATAACATTCTTAATGGTTCTATTCCTGCTTCATTGGGGAATTTGAACAACTTGACTATTCTACGTCTTGATGATAATCACCTTTCTGGCCCTATTCCTGAAGAAATAGGTTACCTAAGGTCTCTTACTGATCTGCGGTTGTACACTAACTCTCTTAATGGTTCTATTCCTGCTTCATTGGGGAATTTGAACAACTTGACTATTCTGCGTCTTGATGATAATCACCTATTTGGCTTTATTCCTGAAGAAATAGGCTACCTAAGGTCTCTTACTCATCTAGATTTGTGTTCTAACACTCTTGATGGTTCTATTCCAACTTCATTGGGGAATTTGACCAACTTGTCTGTCTTGTATCTTGATGGTAATCACCTTTCTGGCCCTATCCCTGAAGAAATAGGTTATCTAAGGTTTCTTACTGATCTACAGTTGTACAATAACTCTCTTAATGGTTCTATTCCTGCTTCATTGGGGAATTTGAGAAACTTGCAAGTTCTGTCTCTCCAACAAAACAATCTGATAGAGGAAATTCCTTCATCTATTTGCAATTTATCATTGCTGACAATCCTGTATTTGTCGAGAAACAACTTGAAAGGAAAAAATCTGCAATGCATGGGTAATATCAGTGCCCTCCAGTATGTGATAATGTCAGATAATAATCTCAGTGGAGAGCTCCATCCGTCTATTTGCAATTTAACATCACTGCAAATTCTAGATTTGGGTAGAAACAATCTAAAGGGAGAAATTCCGCAATGTTTTGGCAACATGAGTGGTCATCTTGAGGTTCTGGATATGCAACACAACAATCTTTCTGGAACTATTCCAACAATCCTGTATTTGTCGAGAAACAACTTGAAAGGAAAAAATCTGCAATGCATGGGTAATATCAGTGCCCTCCAGTATGTGATAATGTCAGATAATAATCTCAGTGGAGAGCTCCATCCGTCTATTTGCAATTTAACATCACTGCAAATTCTAGATTTGGGTAGAAACAATCTAAAGGGAGAAATTCCGCAATGTTTTGGCAACATGAGTGGTCATCTTGAGGTTCTGGATATGCAACACAACAATCTTTCTGGAACTCTTCCAACAACTTTTAGGGCTGGAACACTTAGAAGCTTCAACTTGCATGGCAATAAACTTAAGGGGGAAATTCCCCAATCTTTGGTCAATTGCAAAGAGATGCAAGTTTTTGATTTAGGAGATAATCACCTCAACGACACATTCCCGATGTGGTTGGGAACTCTTCCTAAGTTGAGAATTTTAAGCTTGAGATCGAATAAGTTGCATGGACCGATTAGAACTTTAGGAAGTGAAAACATTTTTAATGAGCTTCGAATGTTGGATATCTCTTCCAATGCCTTCACGGAAAACTTACCGATGAGTCTGTTACAACATTTAAAAGCCATGAGGACAATTGATCAAACGATGAATGCACCAAGTGATGAAGGAGGTGAATATTACCAAGACTCGGTAGCTGTCGTAACAAAGGGATTGGAGCTTGAAGTTGTGAGAATCTTGTTTTTGTACACCACTATCGATTTTTCAGACAATAAGTTTGAAGGACATATTCCAAGTATTATGGGAGATCTCATTGCACTTCGCATGCTTAATTTATCTCATAATGGATTGCAAGGTCATATACCGCCATCACTTGGAAGATTAACTTTGGTTGAATCACTGGACCTGTCAAGTAACCACCTTGTAGGAGAGATACCAGCACAATTTGCTTCTCTAACTTCTCTTGCAGTCTTAAATCTCTCCTACAATCATCTCGAAGGGTGCATTCCTCAAGGAAATCAATTTCATACCTTTGACAACAATTCATATGTAGGTAATGATGGATTACGTGGATTCCCACATTTGAAAGGCTGTGGTACTGAAGGTAATGATTCAGAATCAGAGAAAACTGATACCGGATCTGAGCTTGATGAAGAAAGCAACTCTGAATTTCTGAATGATTTTTGGAAAGCTGCTCTTATGGGGTATGGAAGTGGACTCTGTATTGGATTATCCATTATATATCTCATGATTTCAACTGGAAAACCGATATGGCTTGCAAGAATCATTGTGGAGCTGGAGCATAAAATTATGATGGGAAGAAGAAAGAAGCAGCGAAAGCAAAGGAGTTACAGAAGAAGCAAATAATCGGATGTAGAAGAGTTAAAAATTTCAGGTATGCAGTTAAGTTCTAGTTTGAGCTTTAGATTATGGCAGCTAACTATATCGGAATTTTCATATTAGTTATATCAGCAACTAATTGAATGCTCTACAAAGCTTATTTTTCTGTCCAAAATTAGTTGGAAGCTGTGATCCAATTATCTGGTTAGAGGCTTGGTTTAACAAGTTCTTCAAGTGTGAACCAACAGATAGTTTGTGTAAAATTCACCGGACTTAATAACTTTCTTTCAGATTGTAATTTCATTTTAGCATAAAATAAAAGACTTGACTTTCTTTGTGTAAATATAAACATCAGACAGTAAATAAACAAATTCAAACATGCAGGTGGTTGGAGAAGAATTTGTTGGAATGCTCATCAGAGATACAATAATATCAGAAACTACTAGCTTTTTTTTTTTTTTTTCCAATAATCGACCCATGGGGCCATTTTACAGAAACTACAGCTTTTGGTTTATAAGTAGGCCTTTTATTCTTCCTTTATTAAGTTCAGGAAATGTAATATTATGAATATTGATGATATATCAAGTTATGTAATGTTTTAATGTACTCAATGAAATATTAGTAGTGTATTGAATGAAGTTTATGCATTTCTTGGATTCCTGGCTGCTTACTGTACAACTTGCAAATGAATAATACTCATTTCACAGAATTTAAGAGGGACTCAATTATGAATTAGACTTTGAACTTGAGAATGCATTATCCGTTGTCCCTAATATAATCGCGCTCGAGAAAGAAGTGAAGGCAGAGTGTGGGATGTCCCTGAAGCTAATTAAATCAAGCCAACATACCAGCACCAGCAACGATACGAATGGAGGTTTTCTATCTCAGATTTCTAACACATGGGAAGAAATCGCTAGTATTTTTGTGTCTCTACTAAGATTTTAACCCTACAGATCTCTTACGGTTTTCATCTACTTCATTGTCTGTTAAACCACACCCATATTAATTATCAGTACAGACTCAATAGTTTGTGGATAATTTGTGTTCCAATCTCATTACTTGAGATCTTCATTTACATTATCATATAGTATAAATCTAAATTCTTTTTTTCTTTGGGGAGCAACACGAAAAAGTCATTATACTTTTTAGAGTCGGACAAGTGGAATGAGAACGCAACAAAACTATTTGGTAAAGTCCTTATCTTAATTATATGTGTAACACATTTACATTCATAATTCATTATGTTTATTGACTTAACACAACAAAACTAGTTGGTTATGTCCTTGTCTGAATTATATTATATGTGTAACACATTTACATTCATTATTTATCATCTTTCTTGACTTAACGCAACAAAACTATTTGGTTGTCTTTGTCTGAATTATATGTGTAACACATTTACATTCATAATTCATTATCTGTCTTGACTTAACACAACAAAACTATTTGGTTAAGTCCTTTCTACAGTTGTAACAATAAGTGTACCTTTCAAAGAAATTGGACTAGTCAAAGAAATCTGCCTATATAGATATGAATAGCCTTTTCTTAATTTTCACTACCAACTCTCAGTACACAGATTTACTCAGTATTAAGAAGCAACTTGGACTAAAACATGGGAGACAGGCAATTCCCATTTCTGCTCTTTGTCTGTTTCTGTCAGCTTTCTTTTTCTTCATCCATACCTCATCCGTGCGGCAAAGATCAAAGCACCGCTCTTCTAAAATTCAAGAAAACACTCACTGTAGATCCCTCATTAGTTACGTGTAGTTCCTACTCTTATACGCGTTCATGGAATACAAGCAGAGATTGTTGCTCGTGGGATGGAGTCATATGTGATGAGATGACTGGCCATGTGATTGAACTTAATCTCAGTTGCAGCGGTCTTGTAGGAAAGATTGATTCCAATAGCAGTCTCTTCCAACTCTCTCATCTCCAAAGGCTCGACCTTTCTTCTAATAACTTCTCTAATTCTCACATCTCGCCTGAATTTGGAAGGTTCTCAAGCTTGACACTTCTTGATCTTTCTGACTCCTATTTCTCAGGTCATATACCTTCTGAAATCTCTCATCTTTCTCAATTACAGTCTCTTTGCCTCTCCCCGTCATTTGAAACTATTCTAAGACTCGCTGCCCATGATTTGAAATTGCTCCTTCAGAATTTGACTCAATTAAGTGAGCTTGATCTTACTTCCATAAATATCTCTTCCACCATTCCTCCAAATTTTTCTTCTCATTTGACAACTCTGAGGATGGGAAATACAGGATTTTACGGGATAATACCTGAGAGTATTTTTCACCTTCCTAATCTGGAAACACTTGTCTTACAAAACAATAATCAGCTCAGTGGTTATTTTCCGAAGACTAAATGGAACAGCAGTGCATCTCTCATAGAGTTAGATCTCAGTGGCGTGAATTTTTCTGACAACTTGCCTGAGTCTATTGGCTATCTAACTTCGGTGCATTCTTTGTCTCTTAAATATTGCAATCTTAGAGGGCCTATTCCTGAATCTCTTTTGAATCTCACTCGCATAGAGGATTTGGACCTTCAATATAACTCCCTGAATGGAACAATACCATCAGGGATGTTCTCTCTTCCGTCACTAAGTCGTTTAGTCTTGAGTAATAACCACTTTTCTGGTCAGTTTGAGGATTTCAATTCCAATTCACTAATCTGGATTGATTTAAGTAATAATCAGCTGCAAGGCCATCTTCCCAAGTCGATTCAAAACCATGTGAACCTAACAGGCCTTATTCTTTCTTTCAATAATTTTAGTGGCCATGTGGATGTCAGCTTCCTTGCTGACATCAAACAACTTTATTATCTTGATCTTTCATATAATCGTATCTCGTTGACCAATGAGAACAAACATAATGTTACTTTGCCAGGATCTCTTATGAGCTTACAATTGGCCGCATGTGAAGTGAAAGAATTGGAGTTTCTAAGATCCGCTAAGCTTCTTTGGCAGTTGGATCTTTCAAATAATAAGATTCAAGGAAGAATCCCTGATTGGGCATGGACTAACTGGATGTTCTTATTGCAACGTCTTAATTTATCCCACAACATGCTGGAAAGTGTTGACTCAATTCCACTTCTGTTTATAGAAGCTATTGATTTGCGGTCCAATTTGCTTCAAGGTTCACTACCTATTCCACCAATTTCCACAAGATTCTTCTTCATATCCCATAATAATCTCACTGAAGAAATTCCTTCAGATATTTGCAATTTGACATCACTGGTAATGCTTGATTTGGCAAGAAACAACTTGAAGGGAGCAATTCCGCAATGTTTGGGTAATATCAGTGGCCTCGAGGTTCTGGATATGCACCACAACCGTCTTTCAGGGACTCTTCCAACAACTTTTAGAATTGGAAGTGCACTCAAAAGCTTCAACTTTCATGGCAATAAGCTGGAGGGGAAAATCCCACAATCCTTGACCAATTGCAAGCAACTCGATGTTCTTGATTTAGGAGACAATCACCTCAACGACACATTCCCCATGTGGTTGGTAACTCTGCCAAAGCTGAAAGTTCTAAGTTTGAGATCCAATAAATTGCATGGGTCCATTAGAACTCTAACGACTGAAAACATGTTTCCTCAGCTTAGAATATTAGATCTCTCCTCCAATGCCTTCTCAAAAAGCTTACCAACGAGTTTGTTTCAACATTTGAAAGCCATGAGTACAGTTGATCAAACGATGAATGCACCAAGTGATGAAGGGGATCGATATTACCAAGACTCGGTAGCTCTTGTAACAAAGGGATTGGAGCTTGAAGTTGTGAGAATCTTGTTTTTGTACACCACTATTGATCTTTCAAACAACAAATTTGAAGGATTTATTCCAAGTATTATGGGAGATCTCATTGCACTTCGTGTGCTGAATTTATCTCATAATGGATTACAAGGTCATATACCGTCATCACTTGGAAGTTTATCTTCAGTTGAATCATTGGATCTGTCAAGTAACCATCTTGTAGGAGAGATACCAGCACGATTTGCTTCTGTTACATCTCTTGAAGTATTAAATCTCTCCTACAATCATCTCGAAGGGTGCATTCCTCAAGGACCTCAATTCGATACATTTGAGAACAATTCATATGAAGGTAATGATAGATTACGTGGATTCCCACTTTCAAAAAGTTGTGGTAATGATGGTAATGATTCGGAGACAAATGATACCACATCTAGACTAGATGATGAAGAAAGCGACTCTGAATTTCTGAATGATTTTTGGAAAGCTGCTCTTATGGGGTATGGAAGTGGACTATGTATTGGATTATCCATAATATATTTCATGTTCTCAACTGGAAATCCAAGATGGCTTGCAAGAATAATTGTAGAACTGGAACACAAAATAATGATGGGAAGGAGAAAGAAGCAGCAAAGGCAAAGGAGTTACAGAAGAAGAAATAATAGCTTAACTTGACAAGTTACATTTGTTTTATTTGTGTAACATTGTGATGTAAATGATGTTTAATCAGTTTTTGTATGCTTTTTAAGCGATAATATTACAGTTATTTCATTAAAGAAAAAATATAGTTAAACAATGGGCTGATTGAAAAGTGTTTTAGTTCCCTGTTAAATCTTATATTTTAAAACACATAATACATAAACAGACACTCAAATTTTGAGAGTTCGGTGAAAGAGTAACATCAAATTGAATGAGTTTGGTGTGTATGTCATATGACTTTTTTTTATAGTGCACAACTACCTCCATGACCCATTGCATAGATTAGGGACTATCTTCACTTAAATATGTAACATCAAATTGAATGAATTGTTGCATCAAATCTAATGAGTTGAAAACTCAAGATTATTAATAAGACAATATCAAAATTGATGTATAAAATTATACATGTATTAGTAAATATCGAAATTATTAATGAAAGACTATATAAAATAATATGGAACTTTATATTAGGATTATTTTCTTGGTTATGTGTATAACAAAAAGACATGTAAGGTACGTATTCATATCTTAATTGTTAAGGGAAATACTAGAAAAGCTAGCAAAATGATTGTTCTTTTCTATTTTTATTCTTTATTATTTCTTTTAGTTAGTTCTTGGTTTGTATTCTTCAAGACTGACATAATTATTTAATAAATTATTGTCTTCTCTTATTGGAGAAAGGGAAAAAAGTATTAGTTTTGAATTGTCTCTTTGATAAATTAAAATAAAACCATGTTTGAGAAAACGGGAAAATAGAAATATTTCTATAAACAACAAAAACATATATCTAATGTAGTTTTACAAGTGGATTTTGAGAAAGGAAAAATGGGTGTAGGCCTTATTTCTATTTTTTGTTGGGATATTGTGATATCGTTCTATATATCTATGGTTTTTTAGATAATAACTCCTGAATATATTTTTGTTAATTTAAAAGTAAAAAAGATAAAATATTTAATACTCCTTTTAAGGGATATATATTTTACTTTCAAAATGTTCCCATAAAATCTATGTGTGTAGTTAGTAATTGAATACTAGGTTTGGGGACATTTGGCTATTTTTTCATAATTACAAAATGATGTATTGAGGATTTGAGGTCCTTTATTACATTGTGGGGTAGTGATGGAAGCGGATTTGAATCCTGAAAATTAAAAAATCTTTTGTAAGCAATTTCTTTTTAATGACTGTATACGATTTGAGTTTGATTTAGTCAAAATTTTAAGACAAATACTAGATATTGAGTGCGAAACAGAGGAAAAAAAAAGATTCTCCAACACAAGTGGGGTAGGGGGGCCTATTAAACCCTTACTTATTACGAATGAGTTCACTAGGTATCTGAACCCTTCTTCTTAGATCGGCAGCGTCACTAGGTATCTGAAACATTCTACTTAGATCGGCGGCGTCACTAGGTATCTGAAACATTCTGCTTAGATTGGCAGCGTCACTAGGTATCTGAAATTGACCAGCGACAACAATGATAGAAAATGAATTTTATATATAAATAATGAGATATAGAAATCAGGTGCGATGAACCGTAGACATCTGACTTTGCTACCTTCTGCTTAGATCGGCAGCAACAATGATAGAAAAGGAGATCTATAAATAATGAGATATAGAAGTCAGGTGCGATGAACAGTAGACATCTGATCTGCTTAGATCGGCAGTGGCAATGATAGAACAGGAGATCTACAAACAATGGGATATAGAAGTCAGGTACGATGAACAGTAGACATCTGATTTAGCTACCTTCTGCTTAGATCGGCGGCAGCAATGAAAGAAAAGAAGATCGAACAGTAGACATCTCATTTAGCTACATTTTGCTTAGATCGGCGACTAGTAGTGAAAAAAAAAGAGATCTATAAATGATGAGATATAAAAGTCAGGTGTGACAAACATTAGTCATCTAATTTAAGCTACATTCTGCTTAGACCGGCAATAACAACGAAAGAAAAGAAGATCTTTAACTAATGAGATATAAAATCAAGTGCAACGAACAACTCAATCAGAGCGATAGTGGTAAGCCAAGGTGGATTTTCTAACAATGTGGTTGGTAAGTTGCCTGTCAGAGCTGTACTTCCATATGAGGATTGGCAAAACTCTCAGAAGTTTAAGAATTTGATGAGAAAGACCACGTGGTAATTCAATTAAAATATTCAAAAAGTGCATTTTTTCTTCACAAGAAAATGTAGATGGTGTTTGTTGACGGTCCTTCGCTTACTTCTCTGGTTCAACAATACATTTTCCGATCCTGGAAATAGCTTGCGCTATAATCAGGTACAAATTTCAATTTTAATTTGATAGATTCAAATTTTAGGTTTTTGCGACTAAATTCACTAACTTCATACTCTAATATTATTATTTTTTAAATTTAGTAATTTATATTATATATATATGTATATCGACATTTGGTGCTTATTTTATATTGAAGTTTAGATATTTGTATCAAATTCATCCTATACAATGCCTTCAAATGCAACTTTAGTGACAATGAAAATTACCTAGTAATAGTAATCACCGAAGTCAATTGACAACCCTGAGATCTCGGATTTCAAATCCTTTGTAGAAACAAAAACACTAGGTAGTGGACAACATGAGTTATAACCTAGCTAGTACTTAGTGTTGGTGGGAGTAGTAGATATCATATCTTATCCCACGTATCAAACAGCCCTTAAAAGTGTAGTCCCAGTAACGTAAAGAGTGTCTAGTACGAAGGAGAGCTTTCATCAGAAAACAGAACACATAACAGATTCTATAACACAGAGGAACTAGCCTGCAGATATTTAAAGACAATACAAAATCAAACTTAGTATGTAATCCTAGGGGAAGTTTGGTTCGCGTACTAGATTATCCCGGAATTATAGTCCAAGGATTATAATCATTGGGCTAATTTATCTCACATGGGAGGTGGGATAAAATAATCTCAAGTTTGGTGGGATAAGGTGGGATATCCATGATCGAGCTTGGGATAAAATTTATATTGTGTTTGGTTCATGGTGTAAATCTATCCTACCAAACACAATATCAATTTTCTCTCAAGCTCAATCTTGGGATATCCTATCTTATCCCGCATACCAAACAACCCTTAAAAGTGTAGTCACTAGGAAAAAAAGGAGAGATGTACAGGATGATAAACTGTAAAATATCAGCATGAAAGGACAGTGTCACTGTCTAGTAATAACAGCATGGCAATGCATAACAATGGTTTTTCAAAGTTATACATGCATCTCCCTTACTCTGTGTGTGCGTGAGAGAGAGATACGGAAAGGGGAAGGGGGCATACATATCTCTCTCATAGTGCGAGAGAGAGAGAGACAGAAATGGAGGGGGAAGGGGAGCACTGTGGCGGATGCAGGATTTTTATCAAGGGAGTTCAACGTATACTATACATACATAACCAAAAAAAGTTGACCTTGTATATATGAAGTGTGATTTTCTGGCGAAGGGGGATCATCCCCAAGCTCCGCCAAAGTTTTTGATCCTGCAAAGGAAAAGCAGGGGTAGAGGGGAGTTACTAGGCAGCTACTGCTAGTTCAGAGCTTTGAATACACAGAACTGTATGGGAAAGGCTGGTCTATTTCAACACCTAATATGGATGCACAAGAGAGCATAGAAGGAAATACATCTAGATCAGGGACATCATAGGTGATCGCCAAACTAAACAAATAACAAGTGGTGACATGATGCTTCTAGACATTTAATACATAAACAGACACTCAAACAAACTTTGTAAGCACTTCTAGACACCTCAAATTGGTCTCAACTTTCAACTAAACACTCCAATTCATCCCACTGTGCCATGTAGACACCCAACAATGATATGACATGTAAATTTTGGAGGTGTCTAGATGATCATTTTGTTAGTATGAGAGTTCAACGGACAAAGTGGAGACGAGTTGAGGTGTTCTTGATGCACAATACTAAGTTTTGTGCAAGAATGCCACTGCAAGACAGAATATCACCAAATGCAAGTTCGGTCTGGTTCTTAACTAACTTGCAATGATTAGTATTCTAAATGATATAGGATAGATGTTTAGACAAACATCCAGAGTATCCAACCATGACTTTCATAACATAGCTGATGCAGTTAATTTTAGATACTAGGACAATTCAAAAGAACTGATTAACAAGTTTGCTGCTGCATGTTAGCTGTAAAACATTTTAAAAAGATTTTACAACAAAAGGAGGCGATGACAGGTTGCCAAAAACTTGGAGATTTCCGATGCTTACTAGCTAATGATACCTAGCTGCATCAAGCTGATCTCTTCCCATCGGTCTATCTAAGCTGAGAGGTGCAGAATTGAAAGAGATATTGGGCTTTGTACTGTCTAATTCGTGCTGCTTATGCTTCAGTTGCAATGCCATATGCTCATTCTCCAACATTAATTTCTTGTTCTCCAGCCTTTCTATTTCAAACTCCCTGTCTTTCTTGCGGCAGAACCTTTGCCACTTAACCTGACGTTTCTCCAACTCAAACGCTTCAGCTTGGATGCCAATCTTTTCCTCTTCCAGTTGTAACATCCGTTTCTTAATCCACATTTTTTGATCCCACTGGGATTTTGTAGGGTCTTGAAAAAATTCATTAATTTCAGCCAAAAAATTATCATTCCCGTTAATTTGTGGCAAGAAGCTGCCATTTTCTTCAACTCGTCTCATTCTCTCATCAAAATCTCCAATTTTACGTGCATCACCATCACCATGGTTATCATCCGATTCATCATCATCATCATCACTTTCGTCATTTTCTTCAGCTTCGTCTCCCTGGGAGCCATTATGATCTTTTGCACACAGTGCTGCAACAGGTGAAGAGTGAGCTGGAAATTCAAGATCATTGCAATCAGGTATCTTCTGCCCATTATGGTAAGCACACATCTCTCTATAAAACAAATGTTTTGAGTTAAGTATCTTTTTCACCGTGTCCTTGGCCTTGGCAGAAAGCTGTGGCATGGAGTCCATTAGAACCGGATTTTCCACCACAGCACAAGAAGTACCCCTCCCAAGAATATCATTCAATTTCTTGTACCTCTTGTTCAAATCATTAAACTTATCCTCACACTGCTGAGGTGAGACATGACAACCGTTACTCATCATTATTCGCGATACTGTTTTCCATTTACCCTTTTTCTGAAGGCAAGCAGATTTTCTCTTCAACCCCACTCCTGGACCTTCCAAACTACCGTCATCTCCAACACATGCAACTACTTGTATAAGAAGCCTAACAACATTATCAGTCCATTTCATTCTCTGCCATGGAGATCCCTTCTTCCCCTGTGCCCCACCGTTGTTTTCACCATTTCCATCCTCATTAAAGCTAGGCTCATCCTCGTCACTCGTATTGCTATTAGGATTATTACTAGTATTCACAACATTACTCGGCCCAACTGCTTTATCCTTCCCATAAGCCATACAACCTTGTGCATCCATCAAACCAACTGTTTTTTCGTGTTCAAGCCCCAATTTTGCACTCACCGATGATTGAACATTATTGTGATTCATCTGATGACCATGAACTGCATTATTACTCATTGGTTCAGGTTGTTGCAGCATATTCATCCCCAAAAACCCACCATTATACCCAGATAAAAAACCACCACCCATACCAGAACTATTCATTTTTCCAAAACCAATTTGTAACTTCCCAGAACTGAAAATCCCAATTTCACAAATCACAACCAAAAAATCAGCCCTTAAATCATTTTCCCTTTCCTAAAAACACATCCTTGAAACTCCCAAAATACTAAACTAAAAAAAAAAAACCAACTTCACAACCAAAAATCAGCCCTCAAATCCTTTTACCCTGTCCTAAAAACACATTCTTGTAACTCCAAAAATACTAAACTTCAAACAAAAACAGCTATCTCCCACAATTCATCATAATCCAACATACCAACAACTGAATCAGCTCAATCCAACAAACCCCAAACATAAAAACATCATAAAAATTAAATCTTGAAACAACTGATTCAGATACACTGTATGAACCATAAGTTATTACCCATGAAAAATTCAGCACCAGCTTTGCTCAATAAGTGTATATACAAAGAACCCATGTTGGGGCTTACATAAATCCTGTCAAAATCAAATCTTTAACATACCTAAAACAGGTAAAAACAAATTCCAAAGACAAGAGTAGCAATAAACTGAAACTTAGATAAAGTTATTACAATTTTTACCTCTTCAGTGATCTGACTATGAATTCTTGAAGGAGAGAGATGGAGGGGGAGAGAGAGATGGGGGAGGGAGGGAGAGAGAGAGGGGCTTAAAGGGCAATGGGTCCAATAGTATAAAGGTAAATTGGGGAAGAAGAATATTTATTAAGTACTGTTTTGGGAGCTGCTAAATCAGCAAATCTACCAATGGAAAGTGGCTTTGTCAAATAATCCCTAGTTTTTAATTTGTTTGTGTTGTTTGAACTTAATACAAAGTTTTAAAAAAAAAAGTAATCCTTTGTCTCAATTTATGTGGCCATTTTTCAGTTTTTTAAAAGTTAAACCGTTTAAATTTGATTGAAAATTTATGCGTAGAATCTTCAATTCTTTTGAAATGAAATTTATATATTTGTAAACTACGTAAAAAGTATCATAAGTCACAATAATTGATAATTCAAAATAATTAAAAGATATATGAAAAATTTACGGATCAGGAATTGAATTGTTTGAATCTCGAAATCCGAAAAGTATCACAATTGGGAAGAAGGGAATAAAATAAAATTGTTGAATATGTTACGTCAAAAATTAAAAATTATTGAATTATCAAAATAAGAAAAACATATTCCTTTTGAAATATATTAAAACGAAAAGTAGGATGAGCAAATTAAAATAAATAATACATTTTTGTTTTCTACATATTATTTTTGGTTAATTATTTATACCCTCTTTAGTTTATGGGTAAATGGTAATTATAGGGCCTTCCTAGTTCCCATTTGTTCTTCATAAAAAGGGATCATTTGGTTCAAGATCAGATATTCAAGAATTCTAATAAAAAGTATATATTGGATAATCAATATTGCCTTTTATATGGAATAATTATATAGAGATATTAATTTTTTTTTTAAAAACTATACTGATTTTAGTTAATAGCTTTAATGAAATATGACATTGAAAACTATGAATATCATTTACTAGGTCGTCATGAATGGACCAATAAAATTTGAGTTCAAACAATGTCTATCAAATATATTTCGGAAGATTGGTGGACTAATATACAAGAAAAGCTAATCTTGAATTCTTGCTTCGTGACCCATAAACTCTAAAAAAACGACATGTGCCCCCGAAAAAACTATGAGTCTCATTTACTAGGTCGTCAAGAATGGATCCACAAAATTTAAGTTCAAACAGAGTTGGTCTCACATATTCCAAAAAATAATGAACTAATACACACGAAAAGTCGAAACAATCATGAATTCCTGTTTCGTGACCCATAAACTCTTTAAAAAAATAAGTGATGTCTACTCTTGAAAAACAATGAGTATTATTTACTAGGTTCAGTTTCGAAATTTATATCGAAATAATTCACCTAATACCTTGAACCAAACGACCCCTTACCCATAAAGTTGTTGGAGGTTTTAGTCTCATTATAAAACTTAGCTTATAGTTCAATTTAAATGTCTTGATTTTAACCCTCTAAGAATTGTTTCACCATATGATCAGCTTGGCATGTGCTTATCTATTATTATCATTAAACATGCTAGCTTTGATGTTTTCTTTGCTCATGAAATTTGATGTCTTTAAGGATCTTAATTAAGCTTTACACGAAGGCAAAAAACTTGACAAGATCTAGAATCGGAGTTATAAACTGACTAAATGACTAGATTCTCCTGGAACGCTAGCTAAGCTAATCGTCTTGTACTTGATGCATTCATCTTATTGGCTACGTATCGTATAAGACCTTGTTATACTGGGGTTCAAGAAAGTTTATTGAACATTTGCAGGTTGTAGAATTCATGTTCTTCATACGTGCTGGTCTCATTGATATCATTGTGACCAAGTTTGTCATGTTCCAATCTGGTGGACATGGCATTCTTTCAGATGTTGCATATCTAAATACAATAACTACGTCTCAGTCCTATACAAGTTAGAATCGACTTATAAACCACTCACTTCTTTATTTAAGCTCATTCATATCATACGTGTCTCGATGTGTGCAAATTTACATGACATGTAAAACGTCACATACAAAATTGTGTTCTTCAAGCCTTCTGTGTTTACAAGGATCACTTTGCACATTTTCTGGTAATATAATCTCACAGTCCTCAAGGACAACGTTTCTGTGAAATCGAACAGATAGTGTCTTCAACAAGGCTTATATTCACAATTTTCCAGCAGCAGCAAAAGTAAGTTCATTGGTGAAGTCATTCAAGATGAAGCATAGAATGTCTACACAATCAAACTGCAAGGGTAAAGTATTTTTTTAAAGTAAAATTTCCATCTAGGTAACATTCTCACAAAGAAGTTCTAGGATAACTTAGTTATTGCATCTACTATAGCTTACAAAAAGTTCAGAAAGAACGATTCATGATCGGTGTCCTCTTCTCCATATGATGACATTCGAATTGCCAACAAGTGTTCATCGTAAACTCACCTCTCACGTTTAAAGGAGGGGTCGGATGCTAGCACTGAAGAAGCCTAATGTAAAGTTTGATTGCGAAATCATGCTGAAATGCCTCTGGATTCAGCTTCAAGGTACTTGCACATCCGTTCCATTACTTCTCTTCCCTTCGCACTGTTCGCCTGAAACTTGTCCACGCACTTCTGTTCTATTTTCTCTGCCATTGAAGCCAGTGCTGATAAGGGCTTGATCCTGATACTCGTTTCCTGCTTGCAGACGGTCCATAACTTTGGATTATCTGGATGAGGGTCATATCTGATTTTCTCCTCCACTTCAATGTACTTCTCCAGACTAATGTTTCGAGTGGAGAGCTGCATGGACTGAGATTGGGCATCGACAACAGTTGATTCTACACAGTGGCAGATGTCTTGACGAATGATTTTGCGGAGGAACCATGGTCCTGGTGCATGGATAGTTATGGCACGAGTCGTATAAAGCTTCCCTGAGCTGGAATCAAGCTTGTGGTTCAATGTGTCAACTTCGAGGATATGCGATAGAATGCGCTTGTTCTCGGGATCAGCAAACTTGCGCCAGGATGCAGAAGTTACTCTTTCCCATGGGTGCTTATATGTGTGCTCTTGTGAATACGCTCTGACCATCTCGTAACTTCTGATTTTCCAAACCTGAACAATAGAAACAGTAAGCAAATCAGGCAAACAAATGTCTATTGACAATGTGAGTTAGCAACAAATGAATCTAAATGTTTTGAGCTCAATATTTGCTTAAACACCATTCTACCAACACATTTGCATAAAAGTACCCAATCTTTGAATCAAGTATATTATTGCCACAGGATTTTCCAAAACTACAGTTTTACGATTTTAGGAAAATATGACCACTGATATGTTTTTTAATTTTTGATAGCCGTGGTGTTGTGTTTGGGCCAGCTTGTGCGCACCTCGGCTAATTCCACATATGACAGTTGATATACTCTCTAGAAGAAGTTGAAGATCTTGTAACCCATCTGTTTATAGTATATACAAGAGACATATCAAACCGAATAAACAGGAACTTATTTTTAGCAAGTTGAAACTTGAATGGCAACAGCTCTTTTGGCTGCAACATCACTCAACCTTTATTCCATGTTGTTTAACACTAAATGTGCATTAACTTGCAAAGTATTCCAAATATATAGAGAAAGAGAACTCATGGAGTTCCCAATTAACCAGCTTGAGTATGTATAATCTAATTCATTTGCATGCACAAAATCAGTTCCCATCCCACCAAAAAAACAAAAGATTTGGCAAAACAAATAGAGACATCATAGAGGGGTCCGTCACCAATCCAGCTTCTTAGGTGTATACTCTTATAGACAACTAAATCACCTCAACTGAAGTTCGAAACTAGTAATTCTCCTGAAAGTCCACGGACCCTTCCTCCCTCATTCTTTTCTACTCTCTCCCACAACAGTGGATATCCACTTATTCGTCTTTAAAGAACAAAAAAATATCCTCCCATTGAAAAGGGAATGTGCCTTTCGCACCATTAGAGAATTTGTGGAGGATCAACGAATTAGGTACATAAGCCCCTCTATCTGTACCATCACTCATAGCCTTGCAGTAACATTTTATCAAAAGCAACATACTGCTTTGAATGAAACTCAATTACCTTTTCAGGTGAGTCACACACTCGGTGATCCCATGTCCAGGCTTCAGGCAAGAAGTATTTCTCAACTGATGACAAATTATGTGCTATAACATTCGCATAAGTACACATTTGAATGTATCTAAACTAACTTGGTTTATTCAACTTGATAATCAGTGATTAAAAAGAATGTGTGTTAGTGTGTATGTATGAGAGGTAGCACCTAGAAACCAAAAGAGGGTTCTTAAAGATATTCATACCCCATATCAAGACACTAGAAGAAATTTAATTGCACGCCAATTTTTCAGAATACTACATTACAGAAGCTCAAGCAGCTATTTGATGTAAACATAAAGCTCTAAAAGGCTGTGGAGAATGATTTGATTCCACAAATCAATCTCAGTGGCAAAAATAAACTCCAAAGAAACAATTTAGTTTTCATACATCCTATAAGCAAAATTAATCATTTGACATCAGCATTCCAGCAAGTACAAAGTACAAACCAAAGATCACATTCAATGAAGGAACCTGGCGTGTTCTAAAAAAGCACACATTGGTAACAAAACACTCAAAGAAATGCAAATAGACAATCTTTTTTTTATAACTGAGAAATCCCCAAGGGAGTGTTACACAATTCGAATCTCAGAGGATAATGGGCCCACCCCTCTACACCAAGGTTCGAACCTGTGATATGCACCTAATCCACACATCACAAGAAGCGATCTTACCACTAGACAAAGACCTGGGGGCTCCAAGACAATCTTTTTAAGTAGAATTTCTTTACAGCAGCTGGAATAGCCACTTCATCTAAATCATGCCTCCACAAATCTAATGATACCAGCCGCCAAGATGAATTAATGATAAAATTTTACCAAGAAATCCAAAGTGCTTCAATAAACCGCAAAAGTACAAAGTAAAAATCAAAAATTTCTCCACAAAGTGTTCTAAAAAATCGCACACCCGCAACAAGACAGACAAAGAAACACAAACACAAGCCAACCTTCTACACCAACTGACATAGCTACTTCATCAAAATCATGCTTCCAGAAATCTGATAATTCCAGCCGCCAAGGCATCGAATAAGCACTTTGATTGATATAAGAATCTAAACTCGAGCAAGAACACAAATCAAATATCAAACGAAATCTTAGTAACTCAATTGGTTGACTACCTCAACTTTCACCTTTAGCAAAGGTTCAATTCCCCCCACCTTGTAATCCCCTCCGTTTCCCCTTCCCCTACCCCAATAACAAAAAAAAATCATCTTTTTAAGAAAAAATCAAACATTTAGAACTGAAACTCAAAAGGGTCTTGAAAAATTCTCACACCCTCATCAAAACACTCAATAAAAACACAAAAACATGCCAATTTACATACAATTTCAAATACAACAACTTCTTGATCTAAACAAATCCATGGGGTCAAACAAATCAATATCAGTGTCATACCAACAAAATCAATCAATACCTCAAAATCTTAAATCATTGGGATCAACACTATCAATTCCTTATTTTTTTTATTTTATTTCATTTAATCACATTTCATTATAGCACTAATCACCATAAATCAAAAAAGGGTATTAATCAAAGATTAAAAAAACTGACCTTTTTGTTGGAAATCAAGCGCCCACAGAACTCAGAAGAGAAAAGTAATGGAAAACCGCTGCTGCCCTACCTACTATAATAGTGATTTCCATTATTGTAAGAGTTTCTTGTGCTATTTATAGAAACTAATTTTGTCACTATGAAGTATGTACAACCTTTAAGACCAAGAGTACAACTAGTGAAGCGGAGATATCAAATCTTTGAAATTTTGCTCATATTGTTTGCCACGTGGATAGAAGAGTAATGTTTTTGGCTAATATTGTTGAAAAATTTGAGGAAAAAAAATATTTGAAATTGAAGTTAAACCATTGTTTTGGAATTAGAATTTATTCGGATATTTTTTTTGGGAATACTATTTTAAGTTAAAATTAAAATAAGGAAATGTTTTTTTGCACTTCGGGTACAAGATCAAAATTTTTGTTGGAGTTGAATAGATGAAGATGAGAAGGTAAAATCTCCGATAGAAAGAATGACTATCGCTTGAATGTCAAATCTTAAATCTCTTTTTTTGCTGCAAAAGTAAAGAAGAACAAAAAAAGATAATCGCAAATTAATGCGCGGAAGAATTTCATTTTTAGTAATGCCACTAAACTAAAACGCCTTAGTGGTAGGTTTAAGAGTTTTCTAACTTCATTTTAAGTATAAACAAAACATAAAAGAATGTAATTATACCAAGATTGTATAACAGAATCATTTTTTTATGAGTAAATTTTAGATTCAGCAAACAAAAAAATCATATTAACACTCTCTATGACTACAGTTTGATTATTTGCTCTCCTGAAAGATGATTCAACATTGCGATACAAATATGAATCAATTTTACTTCATCCCTCTCCAACCACAATATTCACATCGCGCATTATTGTTGACAACACATGTTTCTTCATTTTCCTATTCGAAACCTTTTAATCGCCTAAGAGAAAACTCGATTATCAATTACTATAAAGCTCAAATTCAAAACCTCTCATGAAGAAAAGCTTTTTCTATAGTCCCATCAATAAGAATAATAAATAATTTTCATGTGAGAAAATGACACAAGTACAACGCAGCACAAAGTTAAAGCAAAAATATAAAAACCAAAAAAAAAAAAAGAGAAATTTCCACTAACTTATTTTAATAATTTTAATAACTTAAAAATGACAACAATACCCTCATCCATTCATCAAATTTACAACACAACACCCCACCATTCATTTCCCACCCACCCACCACCCTTGACTGCTTCAACAACTTTGAAAATACCAAAAAAAAAAAAAAAACTTCAAATTTCCATTTTTAAACTTTGAGAATTTTTGCAGCTTTCACCACTGGATTTTCCTTAGCAATCGCTTCACGACCAGCTGCTTTGTAATCGTAACTACAGTCATGTCGATCGGAATACCTATGCTCCGAGCAGAACACTTCCCCACACCGGCACCGGAACGGCATCAATCCGACTTTCCTCCGGCAACCTATACCAGAACATCTGTTTGCTTCTCTTTGCCTCTTCACCCCTGTTTTTCTACCAACCAGATCTGTACTTTCCGGCGATGCAGCTGATGTAGATCTCGATTGATCATCCATACTAGAAACCTTCAGATCTACTCTCTCCGTCGACGATCTGTCAGAACGCTTCAGATCTGAGATAAGCGCAACTGAGAGGTGCGTCGTAGGAGGAGGCGACGGTGAAGGTACCGGTAGAGTTGGGGAGCATAGAGGGATGGATTCCGGTACCTTCAGCTCGGTTTCTTCTTTCTCTCTCTTCTGCGCCGCCATGATTGAGAGATTTCTAGAGAGAGAAAATGGAAATGAAATGGGAATTTGGGGTGTTGGGAAGTGTTTGGATGAGGAGTTTTAGAGAGAGAGAAATGGGAAAAAAAGGAGAAGTATATTATAAAGGAGAAATTAGAGATAAAGTCGGTAAAAGGTCGGCCATATAGTTTATTCACGTACTTCTCTTTTTTTTTTTTTGGAAAAAATCAAAATTATCATATATACATTTTTAAAATAAAATAAAAGTTTGTTGCACTTAACTTATACTCGAAAAAAAAAGTTGGATCAAAGAATGTAAGCTTTTGTTATGTGCGGAATTTGAATGACAAAGGTGTATTATACATGTATTTTGTGTTGTATATACAATTAAATGAAAGTTCATGTATAAATTATTTTTGTGAATTCGAGATAATTATTTAAAGTAAAAATACTTTTATGGTAGAATGAGAAAGTGAGTTAATCGATTTGATTTGATGCATGCATCATCAAATTAATAAATAAATGTGTATTATTAAGTTTATAAGTTGTAACTATGGTAATTTACATAATTTTGCACATGTTAAATAAGAATTTTTAGAATGGAAAAGTGGTCATACTCCATGTGTAATTGTTCTTGTGTCTAGATAATACTCCCTCCGTTTCACAAAGAATGACCTCCTTTCCTTTTTAGTCAGTTTCAAAAAGAATGACCTCTTTTCTTTTTTTGGTAACATTTTACTTTTTGATTTCCACGTGACATGTTTAAGAAGACAAGATTAAGGGCAATTTTGTACATTTGACATAACTTTAATTTAGAACCACAAGATTCAAAAGTCTTCTTTATTTACTTAAACTCCATGCCAAGTCAAACCAGGTCATTCTTTGTGAAACGGAGGGAGTAGTAAAATTGAGGGCCACGAACAAGTTTGAGTGTTTTCGAGGTTCATGACTTGAGATTTTTTTTTTTCTGACAAGGGAAATTCGCAACCGCTGTCCTTTGAGTGCACACAGGGTAAAAACTCCGCTCCTATGCAATAGCTTGCAAACCACATAGGAGAGGTAACCCGCACTAGGCAAGCCCGGTGCGACGGGCTCGACCTAGAAGGCAAAGCCCCTGCTTTCGTTGGCAAGGGATTTCGAACTTGAGACCCAAGTCCCAAGCTTAAACCACTGGAACATCATGACTTTAGATATTATTACTACCATTTGAGCAAGCTTCGCTTGTCGCAATTTTATATTCAGAAACCTTTTAGTTATTTGTTTCTTCTTCTTCTTCTTGTGTTTAGCCTCTTATGTTGGACTATTTATCTACTTTGTTTCAAATTGTTCACAAGAGAACTTACTAGAAGAGCAAAATGAGGTAATGCAAATAAGAATGATATTGAGTCTATACATATAAGTCGTTTGGTTCACGGGATAAGGTGGACATTAAACTTGATGTTATGTGGGGTAAATTAGTTCGAGGATTATAATCTCAGAACTGTAATCCCGACATAACTTAGTCCATGAACCAAACGACCCCAGTCTAAATACATTTTTTGAACACTTCTAAAGAACATGGATATCCCTTCATAAATTTCTCTTCTCAAGGTTGCTGACGTGCAACAGTACAAAGAAAAATTGTCTGAATGCAACTTTTCAACACTTTTGCTGCATTAGTATATAAAAGGAACTAATGACAGTTCTTTATGAAACATGTAGGGTAATGCCACTAGGTAGAAAGGTTCAAAACCAGAAATCACTGCTCGAGCTCTTCAAAAACATCGTGGGATGTGTCAGATCCTCCAAAAGTAGTACATTTCTGGAGAGTCCAAGCAAAGAAATCATGGTCTGAAGTTGTGTCACAAGCATCTTATTTGCAGAAATAATTGAAGTAATCACTCTGATTAGTAATTACTTCTCAACATGATATTCTATAAACTTCAAGACATAATGAACAAGCAAAATAAGCACTTATATTTCAAAGGGCTGGAAATTTTCACCAACATGGATATAGTAAGAATCTACGAAAATTAACAAGACACGAACCAGCCAAGAATCCAGATAATATCCGTCCAAACATATTCATCAACTGATTCTTTCAGCATTGTGAGATATTAACGCACTAGCTTTTTGCGAAGAGAGCAGATTATGGAAGCAAATTATTCAAAATTTGTGTTTAGAACCAAGAAGATACAACTTTAGGCATCAAATCAGGTACTTGATAAAGTTGAGCGCGAGTCAGCTTGTTTGAGGAAACCTTTTAATAAAGATAACAGACCCCGTCCACCTGAACAATAGTACCACAAAAACGAAAAGCAATTCAATTTTTCACATTTCTTGTATTGCTTTAAACGAACCATGTGAAAAAAAGTGACTTCACTAAAATAAAGAGAGAGTAGAAGAGAGCCTTACCACATCCAGTTGATGAACTTCCTCCTATGCTATTAACAGCTAGTGGCATATTCCCCAACGGACAATCGATGAAAGGACAAAATGAGACCCTTTTGCTAATTCCCGACCAGTTTTGACCAATAATTTAGATTATTCAGCTCCAACTGGCTATCAGAATCTCGCCAAAATTTGATAATATGAAGGCTCTCTTCTTCAGTTGATCTTTGAAGGATAATTCGAGATGCATAACCCTTCTTTCTCATCTCAAGACATATTTCTGAGGGTTTATTAGCAGTGAGCGTGACCATATATAACCAGCCCTTCTCTGACAAAAGATTGTCGGCAGCAGGCAGTATTTTATCAATAACACTTCGACCATTCTCCCCTCCAGCCCACGCCGAAGTGATGCCTTCAAAACCAACTTCGTCTTCAGGCGTAGGAACATAAGGAGGGTTCACAACCAGCACATCAACTGATCCTGCCAATCGCTTCTCAAGTCCAGATGTAATATCAGTGTTTACCAACTCTGCATAAACCCCATGAGCATCCATGGTCTCACGAGTCACCCTTATTGCATGAGGGTTGATGTCTGTTGCAATATAGTATGGAACAAATCCTTCGTGTCCAAGCATAACAGCAAGTGAAGTAATAACATAACCACTACCACAACCAATTTCCATACAAATTGAGGGTTTGTGTTGTAACAAGTTAGTTCGATCAGCTAATAAAGCATCGACCAATGCAAACGAATCATCACATGGTTCATAAACCTCAGGATGTGAACTCACAAGTGGGATTTTCGCAATTCTTGAAAGCATCTTAGATAACTCCTGCCAAATTAAAACATGCTCATAAGGCCTTACCAACAGAGGCTGTTGACACACCTTTCTATCATCTACCACAAATGCCCTTCCGCAGGCTGCAAATTAGCCAAGCCTGAGCACAGGGCCAGGTTTAGTATTGCGGCAGGGGGGAGAGGGTTGTAGTTTTAGACTACTAGTAAGGACAACAAGACAAAACACTCCTACCTACTAACCTACTATCTTATTTCATACCCTCCACACCTTAGATAAGTAAGCTGCAAAACTGCACCAAGTCCTGTATAATCACCTCTCCCCAATATACTTCAGTCTATCTCTACCTCTCCTGAATCCATCCATAACCAACCTCTACACAATTCGATACAAGCAATACTAATTTGATTTTTGATTTATGGGTCGATACAAGTTGAATAAAAAGGCAAACTTGGTATCTAATGGATATGCAAAGTTGATACCTACAACTAGAAATTCATTCATTCTTGATATAGGGGTGTGAATTCAAGTTACATTAAAAAAAAATGTAAGCTTGTCACTACACAAACAAGGCGGCTCAACCCTAAAGTCACTAAACGCCCAGAAAATAAACCTTCAAAATTACAAATCCACCAAAGAACCAAAAACACCCCAAATTCAGTTCAAAAAAGGAAGCTCAAATACGAAAACATATGTTTAAACAAGAGGTAAGATCAAACGAAGAACCAAAAGCACTGAGCAAACAAAAGATGAAGGAGATATATACATAAAAAGAGACAACCAGATCTGATTATGCACATATTTGATTCAATTTTAACTTATGGGTCAATTAAAGTTTATTAAAAAGGCAATCTTACATACTTTATATATGGGTATTCATTCAATTTGAATAAAAAAGTAATTTTTCTACTCAATCAACATAAAAAATTAATACCTTTGATTTGCTGAAACCTCAAAAAAATTGGAACTTTCAGTATTTGCTAGAAACAAAAGATTTGTAAGAATTTCAACAAAAAAATATCGATTCTCTGTGCTGAGATAAAATGGCGATTGAAGAAGGAGAAGGGAAATTAGTTAATTGTCATTTAGACATACTGAAGTTTAGAAAATGTTCATTCAGCCTCCTAAAGTTTGGATAATATCTTATGGGACCTTAGAACTTTAAAAAAAGTTTGCATTTAATTTTATAAAATAATTGAGCCAAGAAAAGGTGTATGAATTGTTCATGGCTTTCCATTATCTCAAAAATGTTAGTGGAACAGCAATAACCAAATATGTTTGGATTATTTTAAGTATCTAAATTATCAAGTAACTTTCTTAGTTTAGGCTATATAAACTCCTAGTTACTCTATTCTCAAATATACAAGAAAAAGAAAAAAAAAGATTATCTAGGCTAAGAATCAAAATCTTCTAAATGGGAAGCCAAATGAAGAAACAATGGCTTCATTTTGCTTGTGCTTTGGCATTTTTCTTGATTGCCACATGCACTATGGCATATTCACCTTATTCTTATGAATCATCAGATTCAACCTACAATAAAGTACCAACCACAGAAGTCAAAAGTGAAGACTTCAAGGTACCCTCAGAGTCGGAAAAGGAATATAAGGTGTCATTTTTGCCGAAAAATGATTACTACAAGAAGTCATCAGTTTCAGAAGAAAACTACAAGAAGGTGTCATATGTTCCAAAAGTACCATCAATGGCTAAACCAGAATATAAAGACTCATTTTTTCCAAAATTTGACTACTTTAAGAAGCCATCAGTTCAAGAAGACGACTACAAGAAGGCGTCATATGTTCCAGAGGTACCCTCAAAGGCTAAACCGGAATATAAGGAGTCGTCTTTTTCAAAATTTGACTACTTCAAGAAGCCATCAGTTTCAGATGATAGCTACAAAAAGGAGTCATATGTTCCAAAGGTACCCTCGATGGCTAAATCAGAATACAAAGAGTCATCTTTTCCAAAATTTGACTACTTAAAGAAGCCATCAGTTTCAGATGATAGCTACAAAAAGGAGTCATATGTTCCAAAGGTACCCTCGATGGCTAAACCAGAATACAAGGAGTCATTTTTACCAAAATTTGACTACTTTAAGAAGCCATCAGTTTCAGAAGATAGCTACAAAAAGGAGTCATATATTCCAAAGGTACCCTCAGTGCCTAAGAAAGAATACAAGGTACCTGTTTTGCCTAAGAATGACTACTTTAAGAAGTCATCAGTTCCAGAAGATAGCTACAAAAAGGTGTCATATGTTCCAAAGGTGCCCTCGGTGCCTAAAGAAGAATACAAGGTGCCTTCTTTGCCAAAAAATGATTACTACAAGAAGTCATCAGTTTCAGAAGATAGCTACAAAAAAGTGGCATATGTTCCAAAGGTGCCCTCAGTGCCTAAAGAAGAATACAAGGCGTCTTCTTTACCAAAAAATGATTACTATAACAAGCTATTAGCTCCAAAAGATAACTACAAAACGGTGACATATGTTCCAAAGGTGTCCTCAGTGCCTAAAGAAGAGTACAAGGTGCCTTCTTTGTCAAAGAATGATTACTACAAGAAGCCATCAATTCCAGAAGATAACTACAAAAAGGTGTCATATGTTCCAAAAGTGCCCTCGGTGCCTAAAGAAGAATACAAGGTGCCTTCTTTGTCAAAGAATGACTATTACAAGAAGCCAACAGTTCCAGAAGATAACTACAAGAAGGTGTCATACGTTTCAGAGGTACCCTCAGTTGCTAAACCTGAATACAAGGTGCCTTCTTTGCCAAAGAATGACTACTACAAGAAGCCATCAGTTCCTGAAGATAACTATAAAAAGGTGTCATTTGTTCCAAAGGTTCCGTCAGTGCCTAAAGAAGAATACAAGGTGCCTTCTTTTTCGGAAAACAACTACTACAAGAAGGCATCACCTTCTCCATCACCACCACCTCCATATTATTAAATTTCCATCTTTCATGTTCAACATGTTTCAAGGAAGTCCTCCAGCTCAACATATATAACTCATAGAGTTCTCATATTATGAGTTCTATCTCAAAATTTGTAATTCTTTATTTGTTTTATTTTCCATTCCCGCTTCGAGTTGCAATTGTTTTGTTATTTAATTAAATTATATTGTATTTTAAATATTTCCGAAAGATTGTTAATTTCAATTAAATACAAGTTCTTTTTATTCAGAGTTTATTTAGTTTCATCTATTTTCTTCCAACATCTGCGAATTTCTTCACTTAAATTTTAATAGAACAACACTGGAACATAACAACCATCAGATACTTCAAAAATAGGTAAATAAAGGATTGAGTGATTCCAAGAGACAGAGTGCATTTCCAGATATATTACTCGAAAGAATTGTACAAATACGTCTAATCGTAAAATGCATTTTATTTATTTTGCAGAAGTTTTGAGCTTCAAGAAGAAATTTTTTAAAGTCGGAACTTCTAAAATATGTTGAGAATCTTAAAAAATAAATCTTTAAAAGGATTTGATTGACTTAATCATCTATTTGGTGGGGTTTGATCTTAGGAAATGGAGTAATCTCTCAAAGAACACCTTTTTCCTGGAAATAATGGACCATACACGATGCAAATTTAGAATAATCTTTGTCAATATTCGAATAACAAATAATTAAGCCAAATCAAAAACACTAAATATATTACATTCAAAACAATAGCTTCCAATTTTTCCTGTTTGTATCAAGAACTAATCAAACCTAAGATATTGTTATTCTTTGTAATGAAAAGTATGTATGGTACTCGCAAGGATAAGAGAGGACAAAGATCAATTTATCATGCCAACACTTTTTCATAAAAGTTCGTCATATTAGACATGTCTAGAGCAGTTTACATCTCATATATGATTAGTAAAATATCGCATATGAGCGGATTTATTCAGAGTGAACCCGAAGAGTAGAACTTGTGCATTTCTCGGGAAATTTCCAAAAAAAAAAAAGTATTAAAGAAAAAGTGAGTGTGGTGCCATGATGTGGATTATAAGTACTCATGCTAAACAATTACATATAACTAATAGACACCAAATAATGAACAATATTTGTTAGGTCTACACATATCTCAACTTTTAAAAACAAATTTAATCAAATTTTTAACATTCCAGCCAAAAAAAAAAAAAAAACAAGAACAACATTCTTGGAAGTCAATAAAAAATTGGATTTAAATATTGAAAATAAGTGAGTCCAGCAAATGTGTATGAATTGTTCATGGCTTCCCATTATCTCAAAACCTTAATTAGTGGAACAGCAATAACCAAAAAATGGCAAAATCTTTGATATGTTTGGATTATTTAATTTTGAGAGCATCCAAATCATCAAATCACCATATTAGTTATGTTATATAAACTGCTAATTCCTCCATTCTAAAACACACAAGAAAAACAAAAACAAACAAATATCTAGGCTTAAAATCCAAATCTTCAAAATAAGAAGCCAAATGAAGAAGCAATGGCTTCAATTTGCTTGTACTTTGGCATTTTTCTTGATTGCCACATGCACTATGGCATATTCACCTTATTCTTATGAATCATCAGATTCAACATACGATAAAGTACCAACCACAGAAGTCAAAAGTGAAGACTTCAAGGTACCCTCAGAGTCAGAAAAGGAATATAAGTCGTCATTTTTGCCAAAAAATGATTACTACAAAAAGTCATTAGTTTCAGAAGATAACTACAAGAAAGTACCATCCATTCCCGAACAGGAAAACAAGGTGCCATTCTTCCCAAAGAATGATTACTACAAGAAGCAATTAGTTTCAGAAGATAACTATAAAAAAGTACCATCCATTCCTAAACAGGAAAACAAGGTGCCATTCTTCCAAAAGAATGACTACTCCAAGAAGCCATCATTTTCAGACGATAACTACAAGAAGGCGTCATATGTTCCAGAGGTACCCTCAATGGCTAAACCAGAAAATAAGGAGTCATTTTTTCCAAAATTTGACTACTTCAAAAAGCCATCAGTTCCAAAAGATAACTACAAGAAGGTGTCATATGTTTCAGAGGTACCCATAGTGCCTAAACCAAAATACAAGGTACCATATTTGCCAAACAATGACTACTACAAGAAGCCATCAGTTCCAGAAGACAACTACAAGAAGGCGTCATATGTTCCAGAGGAACCCTCGATGGCTAAACCAGAATATAAGGAGTCATTTTTGCCAAAATTTGACTACTTTAAGAAGCCATCAGAAGATAGCTACAAAAAGGTGTCATATGTTCCAAAGGTGCCTTCAGTGCCTAAAGAAGAATACAAGATGCCTTCTTTGCCAAAAAATGATAACTACAAGAAGCCATCAGTTCCAGAAGATAACTACAAAAAATTGCCATATGTTCTAAAGGTGCCCTTAGTGCCTAAACAAGAATACAAGATGTCTTCTTTGCCAAAGAATGACTACAACAAGAAGCCATCAATTCCAGAAGATAACTACAAGAAGGTGTCATCTGTTCCAGAAGTACCCTCAGTGCCTAAACCAGAATACAAGGTGTCGTCTCTGCCAAAAAATGACTACTTCAAGAAACCATCACCTTCTCAATCACCACCTCCTCCATATTATTAAATTTTAATTTTTCATGTCCAAACATGTTTCAAGGAAGTCCTTCTCCCGCTCAACATATATGAGTTAGAAGGCATGTTATCAAAATTTGTAATTCTTTATTTGTATTTTGAATATTTCCAGAGGATTGTTTATGTCAATTGAACACAAGTTCTTTTTATTAAGAGTTTATGTTGTTTTCATCTATTCTTCCAGCAATTGCCAATTTGTTCACTTACTATTAATAACAAAACTCTAGAACATAACAACCATCAGATACTTAAAAAATAGGTTACTAAGGATTGGGTGATTTCAAGAGACAAGAGTAGGGTGCATTTCCAGATATATTACTCGAAAGAATCGACATAATTCGTCCAATCTATTAGAATGGGAAAGAAGAAGAAAAACGGTCTGTATTGTTATAAACATACAATTCTTGAGAGATAAAAGAAATAAAGCGAGCTAAGTAGTGAATCGTTTCGTTTTAGTTAGATAAAGAGAAATTGATAGATAAATGTTACACTATTTATGATAAAATGTGCATATGATCTATATATATTGCAGAAGTTTTGAGGTCAAAATATAAAACTTTTTAAATCCAGAACTTCTAAAATAATATTTGAGAAATTTTAAAAAATAATTTCATTGACTCAAATACTATCTTTTTGGTAGGGTTTGATCCAATGGAATGAAATAATCTCTCATAGAGCTGTTTTTTTCCTAGAAAGACGTAAATTTGGATTAATCTGAGTCAATAAGTTCCAAATAACAGACAGTTAACTAAGTCAACCCAAAAACATTAAATATATGACGTTAAAAACAATAATAGCTTCTAATTTTTCCTCTTTGTATCAAGAACTAATCAAACCCAAAATATTGTCATTCTTGGTAATGAAAAAGCATGTATGGTACTCGCAAGGGTTAGAGAGGCCAGAGATCGATTTCTTCTGCCAAAGCCTTTTCACTTCATTTGTCACATCGGGCTCGCCTAGAGCAGTTTACATCTCATGTATGATTTGCAAGATATTGTATATAATCGGATTTATCCAGTGTGCAGACGAACAGTAGTAACTATGAATTTCTCAGGAAATTTCCAAAAAAAGCAAAATGAAGTAAGTATGTTGTCATGATGGGGATTATAAATCGTGCTAAACAAGTACATATAACTAATGGATACCAAATAATGAACAATATTTGTTATGCCTCCACATATCTCAACTTTTAAAAACTAATTTAATCAAATTTTTTAATATGCCAACAAAATCACAAGAACAACATTCTTAAAATTCAATAAAAAATTGGATTTAAATATTAAAATAGGTAAGTCCAGCAACTGTGTATGAATTGTTCATGGCTTCCCATTATCTCATAACCTTAATTAGTGGAAGAGCATTAACAAAAAAATGGGAAAATCAACTTCTTAGTTATGTTATATAAACTCTTAATTCCTCCATTCTAAAACACACAAGAAAAAGAAAAACAAACCAATATCTAGCCTTAGAATCCAACCCTCCTCAATGGGAAGCCAAATGAAGAAGCAATTTGCTTGTGCTTTGGCATTTTTCTTGATTGCCACATGCACTATGGCATATTCACCATATTCTTATGAATCATCAGATTCAACATACAATAAAGTACCAACCACAGTAGTCAAAAGTGAAGACTTAAAGGCACCCTCAGAGTCGGAAAAGGAATATAAGGAGTCATTTTTGCCAAAAATGATTACTACAAGAAGCCATTAGTTTCAGAAGATAACTATAGGAAAGTACCGTCCATTCCCGAACAGGAATACAAGGTTCCATTCTTGCCAAAGAATGACTACAACAAGAAGCCATCATTTTCAGAAGAAAACTACAAGAAGGCGTCAGATGTTCCAAAGGTACCCTCGATGGCTAAACCAGAATATAAGGAGTCATTTTTTCCAAAATTTGACTACTTCAAGAATCCATCAGTTCCAGAAAATAACTACAAGAAGGCGTCATATGTTCCAAAGGTACCCTCGATGACTAAACCAGAATATAAGGAGTCATTTTTTCCAAAATTTGACTACTTCAAGAATCCATCAGTTCCAGAAAATAACTACAAGAAGGCGTCATATGTTCCAAAGGTACCCTCGATGACTAAACCAGAATATAAGGAGTCCTTTTTTCCAAAATTTGACTACTTCAAGAAACCATCCGTCCCAGAAGATAACTACAAGAAGATGTCATATGTTTCAAAAGTACCCACAGTGCCTAAATCGGAATACAAGGTACCATCTTTGACAAAGAATGACTACTACAAGAAGCCATCGGTTTCAGAAGACAACTACAAGAAGCAGTCGTATGTTCCCAAGGAACCCTCGATGGCTAAACCAGAATATAAAGAGTCATTCTTACCAAAATTTGACTACTTTAAGAAGCCATCTGTTTCAGAAGATAGCTACAAAAAAGTACCATATGTTTCAAAGGTGCCCTCAGTTCCTAAAGAAGAATACAAAGTGCCTTCTTTGTCAAAAAATAATTACTACAAGAAGCCATCAGTTCCAGAAGATAACTATGAAAAGGTCTCATATGTTCCAAAGCTACCCTCAGTGCCTAAAGAGGAATACAAGGTGCCTTCTTTGTCAAAGAATGACTACTACAAGAAGCCATCAATTCCAGAACACAGCTACAAAAAAGTGTCATATGTTCCAAAGGTGCCTTCAGTGCCTAAAGAAGAATACAAGGTGCCTTCTTTGCCAAAGAATGAATACTACAAGAAGCCATCAATTCCAGAAGATAACTACAACAAGGTGTCATCTGTTCCAGAAGTACCCTCAATGCCTAAACCAGAATACAAGGTGCCTTCTCTGCCAAAAAATGACTACTTCAAGAAACCAACACCTTCTCCATCACCACCACCTCCTTACTACCATGAATCATCTTCAACACCTTCTCCATCACCACCTCCTCCATATTATTAAATCTTCATTTTTCACGTTCAACATGTTTCAAGCAAGTCCTTCTCACGCTCAACATATATGAGTTAGAAAGGCATGTTATCAAAATTTGTAATTCTTTATTTGTATTTTGAATATTTCCAGAGGATTGTTTATTTCAATTGAATACAAGTTCTTTTTATTAAGAGTTTATGTTGTTTTCATCTATTCTTCCAGCAATTGCCAATTTGTTCAGTTACTAGTAATAACAAAACTTTGGAACATAATAACCATCAGATACTTTAAAAAAAAAGGGTACTAAGGATTGGGTGATATCATGAGACAAGAGTAAGTAGGGTGCATTTCCAAATATATTACTCAAAAGAATTGACACAATTTATCTTATCTTTTAGAATTGGAAAGAACAAGAAAAACAGTCTCTATTGTTATAAACATACAATTCATGAGAGATAAAGAAATAAATCGAACCAAATAGTGAATTGTTTTAATCAAATAAAGAGAAATTGGGAGATAAATGTTACACTATTTATGATAAAATGTGCATTTGATCTATATATATTGCAGAAGTTTTGAGCTCAAAGTATGAAACTTTTTAAATCCAGAACTTCTAAAATAATATTTTGAGAAATTTTAAAAAATAATTTGATTGACTCGATTATCTTTTTGGTAGGATTCGATCCTATGGAATGAAATAATCTCTCATAGAGCAGTTGTTTCCTAGAAATAGACCATACACGACTTGAATTTGGATTAATCTGAGTCAATAAGTTCCAAATAACAGACGTTTAACTTAGTCAACCCAAAAACATTAAATATATGACGTTAAAAACAATAATAGCTTCTAATTTTTCCAGATATATTACTCAAAAGAATCGACACAATTCATCTCATAAATTAGAATTGGAAAAATGAAGAAAAACGGTCTCTATTGTTATAAACATAAAATTCTTGGTATATAAAGAAATAAAGTGAACTAAGTAGTGAATCGTTTTAATCAGATAAAGAGAAATCGGGAGATAAATGATACACTATTTATGATAAAATGTGCATTTGATCTTATATTGCAGAAGTTTTGAGCTCAAAGTATGAAACTTTTTAAATCCAGAACTTCTAAAATAATATTTAGAGAAGTTTTAAAAAATAATTTGATTGATTCAATTATCTTTTTGGTAGGGTTCGATCCTATGAAATGAAATAATCTCTCATAGAGCACTTTTTTCCTAGAAATAGACCATACACAACACAAATTTAAATTAATCTAAGTCATAAGTTTCAAAATAACAGACCCTTAACTAAGCCAACCCAAAAACACTAAATGTGTGACGTTAAAAACAATAGTTTTTATTTTTTCCTAGTTGTATCAAGAATTAATCAAACCTAAAATATTGTCACTCTTGATAATGAAAAGTATGTATGGTACTCGCAAGGGTAACAGAGGCTAGAGATCGATTTCTTCTTCCAAAGCTTTTTCACTTGATTTGTCACATCGGGCTCGTCTAGAACAGTTTACATCTCATGTATTATTGGCAAGATATTACATATAATCGATTTATCTAATGTGCATCCGAACAGTAGCAACTGTGAATTTCTCAGGAAATTTCCAAAAAAAATAATTATGGTCATGATGTGGATTATAAGTCAAGTACATATAACGAATGGACACAAAATAATAAACAATATTTGTTAGGCCTACACATATCTCAACTTTTAAAAACTAATTTAATCAAATTTTTAATATGCCAACAAAAACACGAGAACAAAATTCTTAAAATTCAATAAAAAAAATTGGATTTAAATATTGAAAAATAGGCAAGTCCAGCAACTGTGTATGAATTGTTCATGGCTTCCCATTATCCCATAACCTTAATTAGTGGAGGAGCATTAACCAAAAAAAGGGAAAATCACCTTCTTAGTTATGTTATATAAACTCTTAACTCCTCCATTCTAAAACACACAAGAAAAAGAAAAACAAACCAATATCTAGCCTAAGAATCCAATTCTTCTCAATGGGAAGCCAAATGAAGAAGCAATTTGCTTGTGCTTTGGCATTTTTCTTGATTGCCACATGCACTATGGCATATTCACCATATTCTTATGAATCCTCAGATTCAACCTACCATAAAGTACCAACCACAGTAGTCAAAAGTGAAGATTTCAAGGCACCCTCAGAGTCGGAAAAGGAATATAAGGAGTCATTTTTGCCAAAAAATATTACTACAAGAAGCCATTAGTTTCAGAAGATAACTATAGGAAAGTACCGTCCATTCCCGAACAGGAATACAAGGTTCCATTCTTGCCAAAGAATGACTACAACAAGAAGCCATCATTTTCAGAAGAAAACTACAAGAAGACTCTACAAGAAGGCGTCATATGTTCCAAAGGTACCCTCGATGACTAAACCAGAATATAAGGAGTCCTTTTTTCCAAAATTTGACTACTTCAAGAATCCATCAGTTCCAGAAAATAACTACAAGAAGGCGTCATATGTTCCAAAGGTACCCTCGATGACTAAACCAGAATATAAGGAGTCCTTTTTTCCAAAATTTGACTACTTCAAGAAACCATCCATCCCAGAAGATAACTACAAGAAGATGTCATATGTTTCAAAAGTATCCACAGTGCCTAAATCGGAATACAAGGTACCATCTTTGACAAAGAATGACTACTACAAGAAGCCATCGGTTTCAGAAGACAACTACAAGAAGCAGTCGTATGTTCCCAAGGAACCCTCGATGGCTAAACCAGAATATAAAGAGTCATTCTTACCAAAATTTGACTACTTTAAGAAGCCATCTGTTTCAGAAGATAGCTACAAAAAAGTACCATATGTTTCAAAGGTGCCCTCAGTTCCTAAAGAAGAATACAAAGTGCCTTCTTTGTCAAAAATGATTACTACAAGAAGCCATCAGTTCCAGAAGATAACTATGAAAAGGTGCCATATGTTCCAAAGCTACCCTCAGTGCCTAAAGAAGAATACAAGGTGCCTTCTTTGTCAAAGAATGACTATTACAAGAAGCCATCAATTCCAGAAGACAACTACAAAAAAGTGTCTTATGTTCCAAAGGTGCCTTCAGTGCCTAAAGAAGAATACAAGGTGCCTTCTTTGCCAAAGAATGAATACTACAAGAAGCCATCAATTCTAGAAGATAACTACAAGAAGGTGTCATCTGTTCCAGAAGTACCCTCAATGTCTAAACCTGAATACAAGGTGCCGTCTCTGCCAAAAAATGACTACTTCAAGAAACCAACACCTTCTCCATCACCACCACCTCCTTACTACCATGAATCATCTTCAACACCTTCTCCATCACCACCTCCTCCATATTATTAAATCTTCATTTTTCAAGTTCAACATGTTTCAAGGAAGTCCTTCTCACGCTCAACATATATGAGTTAGAAGGCATGTTATCAAAATTTGTAATTCTTTATTTGTATTTTGAATATTTCCAGAGGATTGTTTATTTCAATTGAATACAAGTTCTTTTTATTAAGATTTTGTGTTGTTTTCATCTATTCTTCCATCAATCGCCAATTTGTTCACTTACTATTAATAACAAAACTTTGGAACATAACAACCATCAGATACTTAAAAATTTAGGTTACTAAGGATTGGAAAGAAGAAGAAAAACGATCTCTATTGTTATAAACATACAATTCTTGAGAACTAGGTAGTGAATCATTTTAATTAAATAAAGAGAAAGTGGGAGATAAATGTTACACCATTTATGATAAAATGTGCATTTGATCTATATAGCAGAAGTTTTGAGCTCAAAATATGAAACTTTTTAAATCCAGAACTTCTAAAATAAAACTTTGAGAAATTTTAAAGATAATATTATTGACTCAATTATCTTTTTGGTAGGATTTGATCCTATATGGAATGAAATAATCTCTCATAGAGCAGTTGTTTCCTAGAAAAAGATCATACACCACGTGAATTTGCATTAATCTAAGTCAATAAGTTCCAAATAATAGACAATTAACTAAGCCGACCCAAAAACATTAAATATATGACGTTAAAAACAATAATAGCTTCTAATTTTTCCTCTTTGTATCAAGAACTAATCAAATCCAAAATTCTTGATAATGAAAAGCATGTATGGTACTCGCAAGGGTAAGAGAGTCCAGAGATCGATTTCTTCTGCCAAAGCTTTTTCACTTAATTTGTCACATCGGTCTCGCCTAAAGCAGTTTACATTTCCCGTATGATTTGCAAGATGTAGCCGAACAGTAGCAACTATGAATTTCTTAGGAAATTTCCAAACAAAAATAAATAAATATGCTGTCATGGATTATAAATCGTGCTAAACAAGTACATATAACTAATGGACACCAAATAATAAACAATATTTGTTAGGCCAACACATATCTCAACTTTTAAAAACTAATTTAATCAAATTTTTAATATGCCAACAAAAACACAAGAACAACATTCTTAAAATTCAATAAAAAAATTGGATTTAAATGTTGATAATAGGTAAGTCCAGCAACTGTGTATGAATTGTTCATGGCATCCCATTATCTCATAACCATAATTAGTGGAAGAGCATTAACAAAAAAAATGGGAAAATCAACTTCTTAGTTATGTTATATAAACTCTTAATTCCTCCATTCTAAAACACACAAGAAAAATAAAAACAAACCAATATATAACCTTAGAATCCAATTCTTCTCAATGGGAAGCCAAATGAAGAAGCAATTTGCTTGTGCTTTGGCCTTTTTCTTGATTGCCACATGCACTACGGCATATTCACCTTATTCTTATGGATCATCAGATTCAACATACAGTAAAGTACCAACCACAGTAGTCAAAACTGAAGACATCAAGTCACCCTCAAAGTCAGAAAAGGAATATAAGGAGTCATTTTTGCCAAAAAATGATTACTACAAGAAGCCATTAGTTTCAGAAGATAACTATAAGAAAGTACCATTTGTTTCCGAACAGGAATACAAGGTTCCATTATTGCCAAAGAATGACTACAACAAGAAGCCATCATATTCAGAAGATAACTACAATAAGGTGTCATATGTTCCAGAGGTACCCTCGATGGATAAACCAGCATATAAGGAGTCATTTTTTCCAAAATTTGACTACTTCAAGAAGCCATCAGTTCCAGAAGATAACTACAAGAAGGCGTCAGATGTTCCAAAGGTACCCTCGATGGCTAAACCAGAATATAAAGAGTCATTTTTTCCAAAATTTGACTACTTCAAGAAGCCATCGATTTCGAAAGATAACTACAAGAAGGCGTCAGATGTTCCAGAGGTACCCTCGATGGCTAAACCAGAATATAAAGAGTCATTTTTTCCAAAATTTGACTACTTCAAGAAGCCATCAGTTCCAGAAGATAACTACAAGAAGGCATCATATGTTCCAGAGATACCTTCAATGGCTAAACCAGAATATAAGGAGTCATATTTGCCAAAATTTGACTACTTTAAGAAGCCATCAGTTTCAAAAGATAGCTACAAGAAGGTATCATATGTTCCAAAGGTGCCCTCAGTGCCTAAAGAAGAATACGAGGTGTCTTCTTTGCCCAAGAATGACTATTACAAGAAGCCATCAATTTCAGAAGATAACTACAAGAAGGTGTCACATGTTCCAAAAGCACCCTTAGTGCCTAAACCAGAATACAAGGTGCCATCTTTGTCAAAGAACGATAATTACAAGAAGTCAACCGTTCCAGAAGATAGCTACAAGAAGGTGTCATATGTTCCAGAGGTACCCTCATTTGCTAAACCTGAATACAAGGTGCCTTCTTTGTCAAAGAATGATTACTACAAGAAGTCATCAGTTCATGAAGATAACTACAAGAAGGTGTCATATGTCCCAGAGGTACCCTCAGTTGCTAAGCCTGATTACAAGGTGCCTTCTTTGCCAAAAAATGACTACTACAAGAAGCCATTACCTTCTCCATCACCACCACCTCCATATTATTAAATTTTCATCTTTCATGTTGAACATGTAGGTTTCATTCAAGTCCTTCTCCAGCTCAACATATATAACCCATAGGGTTCTCATATTATGAGTTAAAAGGCATGATATCAAAATTTGTAATTCTTTATTTATTTATTTTCTTTTCCTACTTCGGATTGTAATTGTTTTGTCATTTAAATTATATTATGAATGTTTTCAGAGATTTATTTCAATTGAATACAAATTCTTTTTATTGGAAGTTTATGAATTCATCTGGATTAGTCAAGCTTCAATATTACAGATATCGAACACTAGAATATGAGAAATCAACCATAAGAAAAGGTACATAGATTAATTCATCTATTTTTCTAGCAATTATTAATTTCTTTACATAAATTAATAGCAAAACACTGGAACATAACAACCATATTCAGAAACTTCAAAATACATATTCAAGCTTACCAAAACAACAAATAAAATTAGAGAAAATAATAAAGTTGGATGAAAGATGCAAAAAATATTTTTTATTAGTGTCATTGAGTAATTACTTTATCCAATATGCAGTTACTCAACTAATAGTTATTAGCTCAAAAATCACTTTTTTTGTTGAAGAAAGTTGGAATCAAGAAAAAATATGACTTTCTTAGATAATCACTATTAATTCAATTGCCATATGAGAAATCAACCCGTAAAAATGTCTTTTTTGGCCTATTTTGTATTAAATTAAAGTTACATAATTTCCAGTCATGGATTTTTTTATCAGATAAAGAGAAGTCGGGGCGGGGATAAATGTTAAAATATTTCACTACTCACGATAAATTGTTATGTACGGATGATGAAATATAAGAATCGACGATTTAATATATGATAATACTGGAAATAAATAGCTTCCATCGAATCCAAAATATTTTGTCAATATAAGTCGTGCTCAAAGCATCAAAACTTGTGGACCCAACTAATTTTGATCATGACATCAAATAATGAACAATATTTGTTAGGCATATATATAATACATATTTCAATTTTAAAATTTTATTTAATCAAATTATCAATGTACCAACAAAAAAGATATAGAACAACATTAGTGGAATAGTCAATAAAAGTTTGGACTTAATTTTTAAAAATAAGTGAGTTAATCAAATGTGTATAAATTGTTCATGGCTACCCATTATCTCAAGACCTTAGTGGAACAGCATTAACCAAAAAATGAGAAAATCAAAAATATGTTTGGATTAATTTGATAGCATCCAAATCATCTAATCATCTTTTTAGTTAAGCTATATAAACTCCTAGTTCCTCCATCCTAAAACACACAACAAAAAAGAAAAAACAAATAGCCATCTAGCCTTATTAAGAATCCAAATTTTCTCAATGGGAAGCCAAATGAAGAAGCAATTTGCTTGTGCTTTGGCATTTTTCTTGATTGCTACATGCACTATGGCATATTCACCATATTCTTATGAATCATCAGATTCAACATACAATAAAGGACCAACCACAGTAGTCAAAAGTGAAAATCTCAAGGCACCCTCAGTGCCTGAAAATGAATATAAGACATCAATTTTGCCGAAGAATGACTACATCAAGAAGTCATCAGTTTCAGAAGATAACTATAAGAAAGTACCAACAGTTCCTGAACAGGAATACAAGGTGCCCTCAATGCCTAAACAAGAATACGAGTTGCCATCTTTGCCTAAGAACGACTACTTCAAGAAGCCATCAATTCCAAAAGATAACTACAAGAAGGTGTCATACGTTCCAGAGGCAGAATACAAGGAGTCATTTTTGCCAAAATTTGACTTCTTTAAGAAGCCATCAGTTTCAGAAGAAAGCTACAAAAAGGTGTCATATGTTCCAAAGGTTGCCTCAGTGCCTAAAGAAGAATACAAGGTGTCTTCTTTTCCAAAGAATGACTACTTTGAGAAGCCATCAGTTCCAGAAGACAACTACAAGAAGTCGCCATATGTTTCAGAGGTACCCTCGATGGCTAAACCAGAATATAAGGAGTCAAATGACTACTTTAAGAAGCCATCAGTTCCAGAAGACAACTACAAGAAGACGTCATATGCTCCAGAGGTACCATCGATGGCTAAGCCAGAATATAAGGAGTCATTTTTGCCAAAATTTGACTACTTTAAGAAGTCATCAGTTCCAGAAGACAACTACAATAAGAAGGAGTCATATGCTCCAAAGGTACCCTCGGTGCCTAAAGAAGAATACAAGGTGTCTTCTTTGTCAAAGACTGACTACTACAAGAAGCCACTAGTTCCAGAAGATAACTACAAGAAGGTGTCATATGTTCCAAAGGTGCCCTCAGTGCCTAAGGAAGAATACAAGGTGCCTGTTTTGCCTAAGAATGACTACTACAAGAAGCCATCTATTCCAGAAGATAACTACAAACAGGTGCCCTCAGTAGCTAAATCAGAATATAAGGTGCCGTCTTTGCCAAAAAGTGACTACTTCAAGAAACCATCACCTTCTCCATCACCACCACCTCCGTATTATTAAATTTCCATCTTTCATGTTCAACATGCATTGTTTCATTTAAGTCCTTCTCCAGCTCAACATATATAGCCCATAGGGTTATCATATTTTGAGTTAGAAGGCATGATATCAAAATTTGTAATTCTTTATTTGATTTTTTTTTTCTCTTCCTATTTCGGATTGTAGTTGTATTGTCATTTAAATCCTAGAGATTTATTTCAATTGAATACAATTTCTTTTTATTGAATGTTTATACATATAGATTCATCTTTTCTTCCAGCAATTGCCATTTAATTTCTTCACATAAATTTAATCAGTGAGGATTTCGTGATTCCATGTTACCAAAACAACAAGCAAAAGAAAGAAAATAATAATTGTTGCAAGTGTCATTATATTGAGTTACATTATACTTTCAAAAATGCTCTCCCTTTTTAATTTTTTTTGGGCACATTTGATTTAAATTACACAATTGCCAGCCGTAAATCATTTTGATCAGATAAAAGATATTAAATATTTTTAGCTGTTTTAGATTACTACTTAATATATAAAGGGCCCATATATAAAAGCATTTAACGGCGGTTAGGTGAATTAAGCGGTGATTATCTAAATACCAATAGTTAAACCAAAACATAAAATTAATATAGGGTTGTTCATGGTTATGGTTAAAAAACCAAATTGAACCACAATCCGAACTAAACCGATTAAAAAACCGATATTTGGTTTGATTTAATTAGGTTTGGTTTTAAATTTTGAAAAATCGATACTATTTGGTTTGGTTTTGATTTTTACTAAAAAATAACTGCAAAAATAACCAAACCGAACCGATAAATTATATATATAAATTTTATAATTATTTATATATTATTCATAAATAAAATATAAATATTTTGTTAAATTTTAAGTAACTTAAGTCTTTAACTTTACTAATTTCTCAAGTCCAACACTTAAAATTTTAGCCCATCTATTACAATCATAAGTCCAAGTCCATCAAAATTCATTACTTTAGTCTTTACCTACCATACCTTTCATAAGATAGTTACACCTTCTCTTAATTGAATCACTTTGTTCGTGTAATGATAACTTGAGTATTGTTTAATTGCTAAATTGAACCAACAATAGTTTTTCAGTGGATTGTTCATGTACTAGGTGTTTGTGTCTATCAAGATACGTATGTCCTCAAAAATCTATTATATTCAAACTGAAAAAACCAGAAAAACTGAACCAAACCGTCAATAACCAAACCGACGGTTATTTTTTTGTTTGGTTTGGTTTTAGATATTTAAAAAACCGACTAGGTTGGTTTGATTTTGATTTTACCCAATAACCGATCCAAACCGAATCACGAACACCCCTAATTATTAATACGTGAATTTAGCGGTTGTTTATGTGCATTTAACGACAACAGTTTATGGGAATTTGGTGTCATTTAGGTGAGTGCAACAAGAATTTTGATGAATTTAGTGACGATTAAGGTGAATTTACTAGCGATTTAGGGGAATAATTTAGCAATGGTTTATCTAAATACGAAATAGTTAAACTAAACATATAATTAATTATATGATCTTTATTAGAAATGATAATTTCCAATATATTGTCATTCTTGGTGTTGTACAGCATGTATAAGGTATGGTCCCATGATGTGAATTTTAAGTCGTGCTCAAAGTATCAATCAAATACATATAACTTTTCACTCAACATAATGAATAATATTTGTTAGGCCAACAGCATATATATTTCAACTTTAAAAATTCTATCCAAGTCAAATTTTCAACGTACCAAAATAATAATAATAATAAATAAGAAGAACAACATTCTTGGAAGTCGATTGGACTTAATTTTCAATGAACCAACAAAAATTGTTCATGGCTTCCCATGACCTTAGTGGCACAGCATTAACCAAAAAAATTGGAAAATCTCTGATTTGTTTGGATTAATTTGAGAGCATCCAAATCACCTTAAGCTATATAAACTCCTAATTCCTCCATTCTAAAACACACAAGAAAAAGAAAAATATAACCATCTAGCCTTAAAATACAAATCTTCTCAATGGGAAGTCAAATGGAGAAGCAATTTGCTTGTGCTTTGGCATTTTTCTTGATTGCCACATGCACTATGGCATATTCACCTTATTCTTATGATTCAACAGATTCAACATACAATAAAATACCAACCACAGTAGCTAAAAGTGAAGATTACAAGTTACCCTTAGTGCCTAAAGAGGAATACAAGGTGTCTTCTTTGCCAGAGAATGACTTCTACAAGAAGTTATCAGTTCCAAAAGACAACTATAATAAGAAGGTGCCATCAATTTCAAAAGATAACGACTACAAGGAACCCTCAATGCCTAAAGAGGAATACAAAATGCCTTCTTTACCAAAGAATGACTACAAGAAACCATCACTTCAAGAAGATAACTACAAGAAGGTGCCAACTGTTTCAGAGCTACCTTCAGTGCCTAAACCAGAATACAAGGTGCCGTCTTTGCCAAAAAATGACCACTACAAGAAAACATCAGTTCCAGAAGATAACTACAAGAAGCTGCCATTTGTTTCAGAGGTACACTCAGTTCCTAAAGAGGAATACAAGATGCCTTCTTTACCAAAGAATAACTACAAGAAACCATCAGTTCAAGAAGATAACTACAAGAAGGTACCAACTGTTCCAGAGATACCCTCAGTGCCTAAACCAGACTACAAGGTGTCGTCTTTGCCAAAAACTGACCACTACAAGAAAACATCAGTTCCAGAAGATAACTACAAGAAGGTGTCATTTGTTTCAGAGGTACCCTCAGTGCCTAAAGAGGAATACAAGATGCCTTCTTTACCAAAGAATAACTACAAGAAACCATCGGTTCAAGAAGATAACTACAAGAAGGTGCCAACTGTTCCAGAGGTACCCTCAGTGCCTAAAGAGGAATACAAGATGCCTTCTTTACCAAAGAATAACTACAAGAAACCATCGGTTCAAGAAGATAACTACAAGAAGGTGCCAACTGTTCCAGAGGTATCCTCAGTGGCTAAACCAGAATACAAGGTGCCGTCTTTGCCAAAAAATGACTACTACAAGAAAACATCAGTTCCAAAAGATAACTACAAGAAGGTGTCATCTGTTTCAGAGGCACCCTTAGTGCCTAAACAGGAATACAAAGTGCCTTATTTGTTAAAGAATGACTACTACAAGAAGCCATCAATTCCAGAAGATAACTATAGGAAGGTGTCATATGTTCCGGTACCCTCAGTGCCTAAACATGAATACAAAGTGCCTTCTTTGCCAAAGAATGACTATTACAAAAAGCCATCAGTTCCAGAAGATAACTACAAGAAGGTGCCATCTGTTCTAGAGGTACCCTCGGTGCCTAAACAGGAATATAAAGTGTTTTCTTTGCCTAAGAATGACTATTACAAGAAGTCATTTGTTCCAGAAGATAACTATAAGAAGGTGCCATCAGTTTCAACAGATAATGACTACAAGGTACCATCAGTACCTAAACAAGAATACAAGATGTCTTCTTTGCCAAAGAATGACTACAAAAAACCATCAATTCCAGAAGATAACTACAAGAAGGTGCCAACTGTTTCAGAGATACCCTTAGTGCCTAAACCAAAATACGAGATGCCGTCTTTCCCAAAAACGGACTACTTCAAGAAACCATCACCTTCTCCATCACCACCACCTCCATATTACTAAATTTTCATCTCTCATGTTCAACATGTTTCAATGAAGTCCTTCTCCAGCTCAACATATATAACCCATAGGGTTCTCATATTAAGAGTTCGAAGGCATGATATCAATGCCTATCAAAATTTGTAATTCTTTATTCGTTTTCTTTTTCTTTTCTTTCCTACTTTGAGTTGCAATTGTTTTTTCATTTAAATTATATTTCGAATGTATCCAGAGATTTATGTCAACTGAATACAAGTTTTTTTAATTTTATTGAAAGATTATATCTATAGATTCCCAATTCTTGCAGCAATTGTCAATTAATTTCTCATAAATTTAATAGCAAAATAACAGCCATCACTGAGGATTTGGTGATTCTAATACCAAGAGTAGAGTGGCCGGCATTTCATGTTACCAAAACAACAAGCAAAATAAAGAAAGAAAATTCAATATTTGTAAGTGTCATTGAGTTACATTATACAGTATAAAAATAGGAAAAATGACCTAAATACGTAACTTATTTTACTATATTCTCTAAAATTTTCTATCATTTGAAAACATTACAAAAGTTCCTACTCTCTCCTATTCTCGTATACATCACTCTACACGATGTATCGGTCGGATACATCACTCTACGCGATATATCAAGACATTGAGTGATGTATCCGAAATCGAGACGCTATGTATCGAGACGTTAAGGGATGTATCCGAACCGGTACGCGATGTATCAGAACGTTTTGATATGTATACGGATTCCACCAAATTTAAGAATTTTTGTAATTTGAAAAAGAGTAGAGATAAAGATGTAATTAGCTCTTATCAGAGATTTTGTTAAATTTCCATAAAAATGCCCTTCCTTTTAAATTTTTTTGGGCTCATTTGATTTATTACAGCATTGTCAGTTGTAAATCATTTTGATCTGATAACATATTAATAATTTTTTTAGCTTTGGTTTAGATTTCTACTTCAAATATAAAAGCATTTAACGGCGGTTAATAGGTGAATATTAGCGGCGATTAAGGTGAATTTACTAACAGTTTAAATGAATTTAGCCATGGTTTATCTAAATACCAGATAGTAAACCAAACATAAAATTAAATAAATGATATTTGAAATAATAGCTTCCAATATATTATCATTCTTGGTGAGGCAAAGTATGTATAATGATGAGAAGTTTAAGTCGTGCTCAAAGAATCAAAAGTACATATAACAAATGGACAAATATTTATTATTAGGCCAACAACATATATATTATTTAATCAAATATCCAATGTACCAACAAAAGGGAACAAGAACAACATTCTTGGAAGTCAATAAAAGATTGGAATTAATTTTTAAAAAATAAGTAAGTCGATATTGTTCATGGCTTTCCATTATATATCTCAAGACCTTAGTGGAATAGCATTAACCAAAAAAATGGGAAAATCTTTGATATGTTTGGACTATTTGGTAGCATTCAAATCATCAAGTCACTAGTTGAGCTATATAAACTCCTATTTCCTCCATTCAAGAATACACAAGAAAAACAAAAACATAACAACTATCTAGCCTTAATTAGAATTCAAATATTCTGGATGGGTAGCCAAATGAAGAAGCAGTGGCCTCAATTTGCTTGTGCTTTGACATTTTTCTTGATTGCCACTTCTACTATGGCATACTCACCTTATTCTTATGAATCAACGGATACAACATACAATAAAGTACCTACTACAGTAGCCAAAAGTGAGGAATTCAAGGTACCCTCAGTGCCAAAGAATGATTACTACAAGAAGCCATTAGTTTCAGAAGATAACTACAAGAAAGTACCCTCAGTTCCTAAACAGGAATACAAGGTGCCCTCTGTGCCTAAACATGAATATAAGGTGTCATCTTTGCCAAAGAATGATTACTACAAGAAGTCATCAAGTCCGGAAGATAACTACAAGAAGGTGTCATCTGTTCCAAAGGTACCCTCAGCACCTAAACAGGAATACAAGGTGCCTTCTTTGCCAAAGAATGACTATTACAAGAAACCATCAGTTCCAGAAGATAACTACAAGAAGGTGTCATCTGTTTCAGAGGTACCCTCAGTACCTAAACCAGAATATAAGGTGTCATTTTTGCCAAAGGATGACTATTACAAGAAACCATCAGTTTCAAAAGATAACTACAAGAAGGTGTCATTTGTTTTAGAGGTACCCTCAGCACCTAAACAGGAATACAAGGTGCCTTCTTTTCCAAAGAATGACTACAAAAAATCATCAGTTCAAGAAGATAACTACAAGAAGGTGTCATCTGTTCCAGAGGTACCCTCAGTACCTAAACAAGAATACAAGATGCCTTCTTTGCCAAAGAATGACTATTACAAGAAACCATCAGTTCCAGAAGATAACTACAAGAAGGTGTCATCTGTTCCAGAGGAACCCTCAGTACCTAAACCAGAATACAAGGTGCCTTCTTTGCCAAAAAATGACTATTATAAGAAACCATCAGTTCCAGAAGATAACTACAAGAAGGTGTCATTTGTTCCAGAGGTACCCTCAGTACCTAAACAAGAATACAAGGTGTCTTCTTTGCCAAAGAATGACTATTACAAGAAACCAGCTCCAGAAGATAACTACAAGAAGGTCCCATCTATTCCAGAGGTACCCTTAGTGCCTAAATCAGAATACAAGGTGCCTTCTTTTCCAAAAAATGACTACTTCAAGAAACCATCACCTTCTCCATCACCACCTCCTCCTTACTACCATGAATCATCTTCAACTCCTTCCCCATCACCACCACCTCCATATTATTAAATTTTCATCTTTCACATGTTCAACATATTTCAAGGAAATCCGTCTTCAGGTGAACCTACATAACCAAAATGGTTCTCATATTATGAGTTGAACGCATTCGTAATCTTTATTTGTTTTTTTTTTCTTTTTCCTACCTTAACTTGGGTTGCAATTGTCTTGTCATTTCATTAACTTTTATTGTATTTTGTATGTTTCCACATAATTGTTCAATTGAATATTATGAGTTCAAAGGCATGATATCAAAGCTCTTTTTTTATTGAGAATTTATGTAGTTTCATCTATTCCTCCAGCAATTGTGAATTTGTTCACTTACTATATTAATAGCAGAACAATGAAATATACAATTTATGGGAGATAAGAAAAGAAAGTGAACCAAATATTGAATCATTTTAATAAGGGAGACAAAATATAATGTTACACTACTTACTATAAAATGCTATGGATTTAATTAATTTCTGCAACCCCTTCATATAATAAAGCAATATTTAGTGGCAATTTAAGTGCATTAGCGATTAATTGGATTACCACCTTGCGATATTAAAATTTTAGAGGCAATTATTGGTGCATTTTATGGTTATTTAGCGGTGGTTTACATGTGTTTCGCGGTGGTGTAGGTGAATTAATTAGTGGTAATTATTATTTTAATAAATAAATTATTATTTTAATTGATTTCTCCTACAATAGTCGACCATTTTGGCATTTTAATGGTCAAGTTTGGTTTTATATATTTCAACTACTCAAAAATAGAATTTTTAAAAACTATATGATATACATTTTTTAAAACCGGAACTTTTAAAATATTATGAGGAAAAATAAAAAATAATCTTTAAGAAAAATTGATTGACTCAAAACTTGATGTAAGTAAGGTTTGATCCCGGGAAATAGATTAATCTCTCGTAGGGAACTTCTTCCCCTTAAAATGAATCATACATGATGGAAGTTTAGATTAATCTGAATCAATAAATTCCGAATAACAAAAATTATTAAACCAAATAAAAAAATTTAATATTTATGACATTGGAAACAATAACTTCCAATTTTTCATATTTGTATCAAAACCTAATCAAACGCAAAATAATATTGTATGGTTAATGGTCCCATGATGTGAATTATAAGTCTTGCTCAAAGCATCTAAACTACATAAAACTAATGGACGATATTTGTTAGGCCGACACACATCAACTCTCAAAATTTTATTTAATCAAATTTTCATTGTACCAATAAAAAATAAAACAAGAACAACATTCTTGGAAGTTATAAAAGTTTGGATTTAAATTATTAAATAGAGAAAAATTGTACTAATTGTTCATGGCTTCCCATTATCTCAACACCTTAGTGGAATAAAATTAACCAAAAAAATGGAAAAATCTTATTTGAGAGAATCCAAACAACAACAACAAGTCAACATCTTAGTTAAGCTATATAAACACCTAGTTCCTCATATTTAAAACACAAGAAAAAAAAAATATAACCATCTAACCTTAAAATACAAATCTTCTAAATGGGAAGCCAAATGAAGAAGCAATGGCCTCAATTTGCTTGTGCTTTGGCATTTTTCTTGATTGCCACATGCACTATGGAATATTCACCTTATTCTTATGAATCATCAGAGTCAACATACAATAAAGTATCAAGCACACCGGAAAAGGAAGATGAGGTGCCATCTTTACCGAAGAATGATTACTACAAGAAGCCAATAGTTCCAGAACATAACTACAAGAAAGTACCCTCAATTCCTGAACAGGAATACAAGGTGCCCTAAATGCCTAAACAGGAATACGAGTTTCCATCTTTGCCTAAGAACGATTATGGCAAGAAGCCATCAATTCCACAAAATAACTACAAAAAGATGTCATATTTTCCAAAGGTTCCCTCAGTGCCTAAAGAGGAATACAAGGTGCCTTTTATACCAAAGAATGACTACTACAAGAAACCATCAATTCCAGAAGATAACTACAAGAAGCCAAGAAGGTATCATTTGTTCCAGAGGTACCCTCTGAGCCTAAACCAGAATACAAGGTGTCGTCTTTGCCAAAAAATGACTACTTTAAGAAATCATCAGTTCCAGAAGATAACTACAACAAGGTGTCATTTGTTCCAGAGGTACCCTCTGAGCCTAAACCAGAATACAAGGTGTCGTCTTTGCCAAAAAATGACTACTTTAAGAAATCATCAGTTCCAGAAGATAACTACAACAAGGTGTCATTTGTTCCAGAGGTACCCTCTGAGCCTAAACCAGAATACAAGGTGTCGTCTTTGCCAAAAAATGACTACTTTAAGAAATCATCAGTTCCAGAAGATAACTACAACAAGGTGTCATTTGTTCCAGAGGTACCCTTAGTACCTAAACAGGAAAAAAGGTGTCTTCTTTACCAAAGAATGACTACTACAAAAAGCCTTCAGTTCTAGAAGATAATTACAAGAAGGTGTCATCTATTCCAGAGGTACCCTCTGAGCCTAAACCAGAATACAAGGTGTCATCTTTGCCAAAAAATGACTACTTTAAGAAACCATCAGTTCCAGAAGATAACTACAACAAGGTGTCATTTGTTCCAGAGGTACCCTTAGTACCTAAATAGGAAAACAAGGTGTCTTCTTTACCTAAGAATGACTACTACAAAAATCCATCAGTTCCAAAAGATAACTACAAGAAGATGTCATCTGTTCCAGAGGTACCCTCAGTGCCTAAACCAGCATACAAGGTGTCGTCTTTCCCAAAAAATGACTACTTCAAGAAACCATCACCCTCTCCATCACCGCCACCTCCATATTATTAAATTTTCATCTTTCATGCTCAACATGTTTCAATGAAGTCATTCCCCAACTCAACATATATAACCAAATTGGTTCTCATAGTTGAAGGCATGGCATCTAAATTTGCATTTCTTTATTCGTTGTTAATTTTTTTCATTTGCAATTGTTTTGTCATTTAAACAGTATTTTGAAAGTTTCTAGAGAATTGTTTCAATTGAATACACCATGTTCTTTTCATTGAGAGTTTATGTGTTTTCAATTAAATAGGATGATTAATAAAAATCTTGTATCAACACAACTATTAATTGATGACCACATCAGGAGTCAAAAAGAATAAAATCAATATTTATTATCAAAGTAACTGAATTTAATGCTATAACATCTACACACTCACAAGCCAATATATAAAATTATACTATATGATACTTTAAATTAAAAGTATATATATGACATGGGAATTAAATGCATATAACTAACATTTGAATGCATTAACTAACAATTCCTAAACTTTATCCTATTACCAATAGAGAGAAGCAAAAACCCACAAGAAAAATAATCTTAAAATAGTACTATAGATATATACTTTTTAATCTGTCTATTATTTTTGGTGATAAAAGCATTTATTATATGGTCCCGTGATGTGATGAATTATAAACCATAAAAGCAACAAGTACATGTAATGGACCCAACTTTCCAACTCAACTGATTATGACATCAATAATAGAGACATCATTCAAAGGTACATCTCTAATGTATAATGTCGATTCAATTGAATTTGGTATTTTTTTTAGGATATATATAGGTAGGTGCGTACACATATAATATGGATAAAAAATTATTAAAATCTCATTTTCTTTTGTAATAATAGCAGCTGTTCAGGTCAACTTGTCCATATGATTCAATCAGGGCATGAAGTTTTGGTGGTATAAGGAACATCGAAAAATTTATCTCAATTGATTTTTTGTGTGTTTATTTTTTTTTCTTATATATATTTTGAATTTCAATTTAATAAAATTCTTGAGTCTATCTCTCTACTATCAAATTTGAATATTTTATAAGTGGCCTGCTATCTGCCATTAACATAATCACCGAATAACTTTGTTCATCAAAGACGCTCAAGAAGTTTGAAGAACTCATATGTTGTTTTAGTTAAAATTTTGACAAATAATTATAAAATCTGATCATATAATTACAGAAGTGTATTGAGTTCAATAACGAGAATATAAAAATAAAGTCTAGTTTAAATTTTGAATTTATTGCTAATTATTCTAAATTTAATATGGTTGGAATATATATCATTCACTCTCTTGATGTGAATTAATTAACTTATCAAGAGTCTATAACCACAAGTATATGTAATAGACCCAACCATCCAATTCAATTGATTTTGACATCAAATAATAAATTTCCAACAAATTATTTATCGAACGATATCGTCCACAAATATAGTTGATATAACAGATTGAATTATACTTGCAAAGATTCACAAACTAAGGAATCAAAGTTGCACATATTTCAATTATTTTAAACTTAATAGTATGTGTTTAGCCAAATATATTTTGCAATAATTTCTTCAATATTTCAAATTTTGGCCATATAGTACCAAAACCTGTTTGACGATAATTTATTTTATTTAGTCACAGTTTGAGGCTTTGAGCACGGGGATGAATTGATTGTTTATAAATCGTACAATTTTAATCAAGAAAATGATTGGTCACTTTTGTGTGACTATCAACTTGGATGCTTCATCAAAAGTTCCAGAGTGTAAATTAAAAAAAAGAAGAAAAAAAAAATGAAGTAAGTATCTTTAAGTACTTTCACCTCATATTATTTGTCTTTTATATAAGCTGCTTATTTATTTTAGGGAAAATTAATATTCATACAATCATATTATCACTTATAATTTCGTTATTTGCCGTTTTACATAACAATAACTACTAATAAAATGTAAAATGAGAAAAATAATAATTTTGTTTTAAACTTCAAAAATGATAAATAAATTAAAATAACCATTTTTAAAAATTTCAATAAATAATTTAAGATGGAGAAAATAACAACATATCGTCCTAAATGTAATGTAAGAATTTAACTCTTCTATCATTTTACTATTTTATGCCCTAGGCATGTATACAGTATACCTAATACTCTCTTTGTCCACTATTATTTATCTACTATATTAAATTAGATGGTCAGTTTCAAAAAATTAAAAGATAATTTATCACTTAATTCCTAATTTATTTTTACAATCGATTATAATCAAAAAGTAATATAGTAAACTTATCATTTTACTATATTCAAAAAGTGCTTCCCATTAAATAAGACTTTATACGACGTAAATCTAAAATTATTTTTCATTTAGGAAAAAGAGGAGAAAAAAAGAACACGAGGTTGGGTGGGTTGAAGGGGAATATTCATAGAGTTGATGACAACTAGCAAGAAAGTTTGGAATTATAAAAAGAGGAAAGGTAAAAAAGGACTAAAAAATGAATTGAAAGTACACCTCTAATATAGTTATATACTTCTTTATAAGTATTGATTTAAATAAATTATTCGAAATATGATAAGACATTTTATCACATTATATACTTTTATTTATTCATGAAGCTATTTTCCCTCCACTATTAATATATTTTGATTTATCATAAAATATTATTGATCTTAGTATTTTGATTACTAATTTCACTTTTTTAAAGCGTGACTTAATTTTATATTTTGTTTTTCTATTTTCTACAATCTAATGTTTTATATTTAGTTTTTCTACTTTCTGCAATCTATTATTTTATATTTTGTCTTTTCACTTTCTACGATCTAATCTTTTGTATTTAGTCTTTCCACTTTCTTGACTCTAATATTTAATATTTAATTTTTACTTTTTACAATCTAATATTTTATATTTAATCTTTCTACTTCTACAATCTTTTATATATATATATCCTCTGATTTTTGGCTTACTTAGTTTATTACATTATTAAATTACTAAGAAAAAACATGTAAATAAAATTCAGAAGCAAGGAATCTCATTTACTTCCTAACTTAAAATCGGATTTGTCTCGATTTTGTTACAATATTTTTTAATATTAAAATAATACCTCACGTTTAAGGTTTTTTTTTTGTTTTTTTGTGTGTGGTGGGGGGCAATTGCCTCGAAATAGGAATATGAAATTCACGGGTGATCACTTTAGTCCAATTCACAAATCACAAGATAACATAAAACAATGAAAATAATGCCAAAAGTTCCTACCCACCTACATCTCCCCAACAAATAAATATATGAAAAATATTTAAGCTATTATGAATCTATCAGGTAATTTATTTTTCTTCAAAAAAATCTATCAGCTTTTCATCCTTTTTTCTTACACTACTGATAAAGTTATTACTTGGTGCACAAAGATCACCGTAATTAAAATTTCTTTCTTGATCATGATTATGATTATGATAATTGTTATAAATAAATAATATAATGTAAAGATATCAGAGCAAAGTATATAGAGAGATAATAGATATACTATTCAACTTTTGGACTAATATATGAATACATTGAATTGACTTCTTATTCTAGAAAAATGAAAGTTGCCTGATTGCGCAAGATATTTAATTACATGCTTATCAATTATAAGTCTATTCAAATGCATGCTTATTCGAGTGTAAGTTTATCGAATAGCATATATACCTATTCAATTGCAAGCTTATTCAATATTAATTATTATTATTTTAATGTGTTCAATCATTATATTTTCATTATAAAATAATATTACAATTATGATCTCAAACTTTAATATTTATTAATTTTTTAGCTAATACTTGTATTTCGTATAAAAAATATTTGATTTAGTTGAATCATGGAGTCTAATGTTACATCAAAGATCATTATACCTTGCTTTAAGTGATTTAGTTTCAATTTTTTTTCTTGCTAGATAGGTATATATAGACAATAAGCAAAATGAAGATATTGAGTATTTAATGATAGATTGACTTTCATTTTCAATCTCCTATTTTTTCCTCTTATTGAATTTTTTATTTTTTTAAAAGCAAAAATAATAGATTATCTCTTTTTTAATCGATAATTTTTTTTTAAAAGAAAAATATTCGATTGAACAATTTTTTTTTATCTGTGTAAAGATATACTTTGAAGTTTTCGATTGATGTATATGAAGTATGAAGGAAAGACATCATTATAACTTTCTTTTTATTTATTGAACATGAATTGAAGAGAAAATATTTATTTAAAAGAAATTAACATTTTAAATAGTCAAAAATAATAAATAAAGATATGATTAAAACAGTCCAGAGGGACTATCTAGCAAATTTAAGAAGATATAACCACTTTAATGTAAGATCATAATATTAATAACTATTTTCTTTATTTGCCTCAAATTTTGTATTGAGTCAAAAATTACGTTACATCATCAATAATTATTTTCTGTATTTGGTTCAAATTTCGTATTCAGTCGAAAATTAAGTTACAATATTAATAACTCTTTTCTTTATTTGCCTCAAATTTAGTATTCAGTCAAATTAAGACATTATTTGATGTTTAAATTTGTTAGAAAATCTTGGCACCACTACCTAAATTAACTCCAACAACTCATCCATGATTCTCTTCTGTCAATATCTATATTTTACTGACCCTTTGATTTTGTATATTATATATGTATATATCTATATCTTTTTTGTCTTAGCTTAAACTCCATTCCTTTTTTGTCTTATTGTTTAAGCTCCAAGAGCATTTTATTTGTGAAAGTTCAGTTTTGGAGTATAATAATTTTGAATTTAATGTGTCTTATTGTTTTTTTTTTTTGCTCATTTCTGTTATGGGGTTTTAATTTTCTTGTTTTTTTCTGCTCTATATATTTTTTTGCTTTCACTAGTGACAAAAAAATATCTATAGTTTGTGGATTATTTTTTGTTATACAATAAAAACCAATTCTTGCCTTTCACGGGACTCTGGTATTTAGTTGGTTCAATTGTCAACATTTTTTATTCATTGATTGCTATAAATTGGTGGGGTTTGGTTTTGCTCTCTTATTATTCTAAAAAAAAATATTGATTGATTTTTTTTGTTCTAATGTTCTTTAAAGGTACAATCTTTATGAATTTTGAGGTTTGAATGAGCTTGTGGGGTTCATTGTTTTGATCAAAATGAAGTCTTTTGTTCATTAAAGGTACATTTTTTTATTGAAATTTGAGTTTTCTTGAGAGTTTACAACTTTTTTGATTCATTGGGGGTTCATTTTTTTGATAAAGATGAAATCTTTAGTGTTCTTGAAAGTGTGGGGTGTGGTGTTTTTTGCTATGTTATGTGGGGGTGTTTTGAGTAAGGAGTGTACTAACGTTCCTACTCAATTATCATCACATAGTCTAAGATATGAGTTGTTATCTTCAAAGAATGAATCTTGGAGAGAAGAGATGTTTTCTCATTATCATTTGACTCCTACCGATGATTCGGCTTGGAGTAATTTGCATCCTAGGAAGATGTTGAGGGAGGAAGAGGAATTTGATTGGGTGATGATGTATAGAAAGATTAAGAATTCTGGTGGTGTTAAAGCGATTGATGGTTTGTTGAATGAAGTTTCACTTCATGATGTGAGATTAGAACCAAATTCAATGCATGGAATAGCTCAACAGACTAATTTGGAGTATTTGTTGATGTTGGATGTTGATAGTTTGGTATGGAGTTTTAGGAAAACTGCTGGTTTGGAGACTCCTGGTGATCCATATGGAGGTTGGGAGGCTCCGGGTGTCGAGCTTCGCGGTCATTTTGTAGGTTAGTCCTGTATTTTTTACATCTTTCTGTATTTCTTGAATAATTCTTGTTGAGGGTTAATTTCACGTATGGTCACTTGTGATGTACTCATTACTTGTTGTTCTTGTAGAATTCATTGCCATGTATGACGTTTGTTTTGCCTGAAAAAACTACAGTTTTATTGAGCAACTTGAAATCGAAAAACGCATATTGAAATATGGCTTAAATCAATATTTACCAAAGATTTGTTAAATTGCTTCCCCTGCATTCCTCCTTTGTACTCATTTAAGAACAATGTATTGCGACTAGTTTCTGTTGATGTCCTGAAAATATGATTCTATAGAATGGCTTGCTAGAATCTTTTACTCCCTCCATCCCAATTTAAGTGTCTTAGTTTGCCTGGGCACGGAGTTTAAGAAATTAAAGGGAACTTTTGAATCTTCTGGATTTAAAGATGTGTGTAGTCCTTTAAATCTTGTGGTCTTAAACTTGCCACGTAGAATGTTGGAATCGGAGAACTTACTAAATGTAGAAAGGGACACTCTTTTTGGGACAGACCAAAAAGGAAAGGTGTAGCAATATCTAGCACTTCTCATTGAAATGAGCTTTAACGAAGAAGTGGAAATGTATATTGCCGAGCCCAACTTGTTTGGGCCTGAGGCGTAGTTGTTGTTGTATCAATTTCTAATACTGAACTAATGACCAGAATACAGTAGCATGTTTAATTGGTTTCCCTTTACTTGTTGCTTCTCAGTATGTGTACTTTCCGACCATTTAAGATAAGTTTTTGGCATTTTTACTTCATTCAATTATACGTGCTCATATTCGTGTATGATTTATTTATTTACTGACGTTAACTGTGTAACTTGAAAAGGTCATTACCTTAGTGCCTCAGCATTTATGTGGGCTAGCACACATAACGACAGCCTCAAACAGAAAATGTCTGCTGTTGTTTCTGCGCTATCTGCCTGTCAGGAGACAATGGGCTCGGGATATCTATCCGCTTTTCCATCTGAGCTTTTTGACCGCTTTGAAGCTATAAAACCAGTATGGGCACCATACTACACAATCCACAAGGTGAAGTAAACTAACTTGTTAAAAAATCTTGTATCTATATCTGTTTTTGTTCTTGAATAAGCGGCTTATTTCATTGGATATTACAGATATTGGCTGGTCTCTTGGACCAGTATATGGTAGCTGGTAATGATCAAGCTTTGAAAATGACTACATGGATGGCCGAGTACTTCTACAATCGAGTGCAAAATGTGATAACAAAGTATACCATTGAACGACACTGGCTATCCTTGAATGAGGAAACTGGTGGCATGAATGATGTTCTTTATAAGTTGTACAGTGTAACGGTACGTATATTATGTCAAATGAACTGCCTTACAATTTTTTATCTTTCTAGTTTCTGTTGTATAATTTCTGTTCCAATTGATGTCGACGTCACATATGAGCACACGTGAACTGATTTCTTGTTTGAAATTCTCAATTAAACTTGAATTAGATACAAATGTATGTGAATTTTGGGCAGGAATCTGTATATTTGTTCTTCTTTACATTTGCATTTTTTGTATTCTGCGCCTTGTGTCCCGTTACTTCTTTTTCCGAACTGCTTTGGACTGTTTTTCCTTGATCTGGGAGTCTATCGGAAATAGCCTCTCTACCTCTGCGGTAGGGGGTAAGGTCTGCGTACATCTACCCTCCCCGAATCCCATTTTATGGGATACACTGGATACGTTGTTGTTGTTGGATTCTGCACTTGTGTGTCAAATGTAATGCCTATCGGACCAATGATAAAGATTACATATTTTCGTTTATGTCTGATTTTCTTTGCGACAGAGAATCTTTCAAAGCGAATATATGTATACAACTCAATTATCCTGACTTACCACTTCCTTTTATTGGTTTTGCAGGGCAATTCAAAGCATTTACTGCTGGCTCATCTTTTTGACAAACCATGCTTTCTAGGACTCTTAGCTTTAAAGGTGTAAATCGCACTTCTCCGCGAATTCTAATTCACTGGCTCACATAAAAATGTTGTTTTTAGTGGTTATCCTAATTACCATTCTGTAAAACTCAACTGGATGTGTTATAATAATCAACATATCAAAGAAAGAGTACTTAATTGTTTCGTCTAGAGGAGACGATCCATTTCTTTCCCATTTCCTAATATCTTTTATTACAACAGGCTGATGATATAGCAGGTTTTCATGCCAATACACACATCCCAGTTGTTGTTGGATCTCAAATGCGCTATGAAATTACTGGGGATCCCCTATACAAGGTAAATTGATTTGCTTTTCAAGTTGTTTGACAGGAGGTTCGATCTTCTTAAGTTATTGAACTTTGTTTGACAGGAAATCGGGATGTACTTTATGGATATCGTCAATTCTTCCCACAGCTATGCAACTGGTGGGACATCAGTCGGTGAGTTTTGGTAAGAGCCAATCCAAGAAATTTAACTTAATTGATGCATCAGTTTTGTTTCATGTTTGATTAAGTATACTTCTTATATGCACAAAATTAGCTCCTCTTTGACATTTTGATCCTTATCAGGTCCGATCCAAAGCGGTTGGCCAGCACACTACATACCGAGAATGAGGAATCCTGTACGACCTATAACATGCTGAAGGTGTGTTATAAGATTTTGTCTATTTAGAAATGAAAACTTTCATAGGTTCATTTCTCAGTGAAATGAGAAATAGAGAAAGGAGCAAAGTACTATTGCAGTTTATATTTGTTCATAGGTGAAGAACCAAGTGATGTAAGTGTTTTTGTTTGATGTCTCTGTAGGTTTCCCGACACCTATTCAGATGGACCAAAGAAGTGGCATATGCTGATTACTATGAACGCGCATTAACAAATGGTGTACTCGGCATCCAAAGGGGAACAAATCCTGGAGTTATGATATATATGCTTCCACTTGGTCGTGGCAAATCCAAGGCTCAGAGCTACCACAATTGGGGAACACAGTTCAATTCCTTTTGGTGCTGTTATGGGACAGGTGATTATCTGACCTTCTGAGTTTACCTTTAAGATTCGTAACCTATGAAAACCTGTAATGATTTTAACATTTGGTTTCCCTTTGTGTCCTTTAAAGGAATTGAATCATTCTCCAAGTTGGGAGATTCTATATATTTCGAAGAGAAAGGGAGTTCTCCAAGCCTCTACATTATCCAGTATATACCTAGCTCTCTTGATTGGAAATCTGGACAGGTCTTGGTGAGTCAGAAAATCGAGCCTGTTGTTTCATGGGATAATCGCCTCCGAGTGACAATTACAATATCTTCAAATGGGGTACGTGTTCATTCTGTCATGTTTATCTTCAATTTATTGCCGAATTTCATTTTCATCTAGCTGATCAAATAGCATGTAGGACAACTTACCTTGAGTATTGTCTTTTGAACGATCAGTAGATTATATTCTGTATGTTTCTTTCAGCATTCAAGTGGTGCAGCGTCTACGTTGAACTTGAGAATACCGAGCTGGACACATTCAAGTGGCGCAAAGGCAACCTTAAATGGAAAGGATTTGTCTCTACCAGCAGCAGGTGTGACATTTTCTTTCATCTGATGCCTCTTTATTATCATCAAATCATTCTCTCTGCTTAGTTATAGTCTTTGTACAATTGATAACCTTAAAGAAAGAATTTTATGGTGTTTCGTTTCTACTCGTTGATGCAGGTAATTTCCTGGCTATAACCAAAACTTGGGGTCAAGGCGACAAAATCACTCTCGAGCTACCCATGATTCTTAGAACTGAGGCCATACAAGGTACTTCTTTTGTGTGTTTCTACTACTCTTATCAGTTTTTTGTGTGGAGAAGACATCTCGCAGTTGTGTTATAGCTAAAAGAAATTCTTGTGTGATGCTTCAGATGACCGTCCTGAATATGCATCCGTTCAGGCAATTCTTTATGGTCCATACCTTCTTGCTGGTCATTCAAGTGGTGATTGGGACATCGAAACAAAATCAACCACTGCTCTTTCGGACTTGATCACTCCTGTCCCAGCTGACTATAATTCTGATTTGATATCTCTGATGCAAGAATCCAGTAACTCAACATTCGTTATGACAAACTCTAATCAGTCCATTCAAATGGAGAAGTACCCTGAAGCTGGAACAGATGCTGCTGTTAGCAGTACGTTCAGACTCATTTCACTCGACAAATCATCTGTCAAGCCTTCACAACAAAAAGATATCATTGGAAAACAAGTCATGTTAGAGCTCTTTGATCTCCCTGGATTGTTCATTTCTCATCAAGGACAAGAACAAAGTCTCGGGATTGCAGCCTCCTCAGACGATGGTGGTTCCTTATTCCGTTTGACAGCTGGATTGGATGGGAAGGACAATACAGTTTCTCTCGAGTCTGAAGCAGAGAAAGGGTGTTTCATCTATAGCAATGTGGACTACCAATCGAGTTCAACTGTCAAGCTTAGCTGCAACTCGGAGTCCTCGGATGCTGGATTCAAACAAGCATCAAGTTTTAAACTGGGAAATGGCATTAGTGAGTATCATCCTATCAGTTTCGTGGCGAAAGGGGCAAAGAGAAACTTCATTTTGTCACCATTGCTTAGCTTTAGAGATGAATCTTATACTGTGTATTTCAACATTCAATCGTAGAGAATGTTGTAGATCACAATAATAAATTCAAATATTTGCCTATAATCATAAAAAATGTTGTTTACTTGTCTAATGTTTTGATTTAGAGATATGAGATTTGACGAATCTCGAGTATTATAGAATCCTTAATTTATCCTAACAAAAGAGTATTCAGTATCTGACTGCAAATCGCTAAGCAAAATTAAACTGGCTTGAAATTGAAACGTAGTTGATTGATTGATTCACAATGAAAATTGCTCATAGACAAATGCAGATAATCAAAATGCAAAGTGTTTATCAATATGACAATAAAGATAAGTGCAAGTAAGGGATGCTACTTTTAATTGTAATGCAATTAAAAAGACATGTAATTTTTGCTCCGAACAGACTTAAATCATGTTACTTATAAACGAACAAACCATAAATATGTAAGATGAACCGACATTTTTGGCTCAATAAAAAACGAGAAATAATTAAATCAAACTATTATCAAATGATAAAACTATAATGAATTTCACGTATTTAAATGACATAACCCCTTTGCCTATTTGTAAAAAATAAAAAAATAGAGTCCTGCGCTCGTAAACCTCTCTTTGTCAACTCTGGGTACCTAAAAAAAAAAAAAAAACTCTGGGAACCTACGACTTAGCCCCCCACCAGACCTTCCCCAGTCTCTTCTTCATCTAGAAAACCCCTCTCTTCACAATGCTGTTTGAATTAACAATTAAGATTTTGGCCATGGAGGTGACAGTGATTTCTTGATCTTCAGTGAAGTGTTCGTGTTCTTGCAAATACCCAGTGTCAAGTTTCTTCTGATTTGTGGTAAAATTTTAAGCTTGATGGTGTTTTATACATTTTTGAAGTAATCTTTTTGTGTTTTGAGCTTGTGGGTATTGTGAATTTCTGTTTAATTTGATAAATGGGGTTTCTTTTTCATAGATTTTAAGGTTTTGGGGGGACTTTTCGTTGACCTATTGAGAGGTTGGTAGTAAAGATGCGATCTTTGTCATTGTTTCACTTTCTGTTCTTGTTTAGTAACTTCTATTTATTATTTTAAAACTGGATTTATATAGCTGAATTGATTGATATTTCGATAAGAGTTGACAACAAAAAAATATTTTCTTGCTTCTCACATGATGCTGAAAATGGGAATAGGGTGGGGGTGGGGGTTGGGGTTAGATTGTTGTTAGAGCGTCGTCCCACATTAGTTGAAGGAATATGGTGTTTGCAATCCTTAACTCGTGAGCTGAATTTTGGAATTGAGTTAGATGTAAGCTCCAGAGTGAGATGCTGGAAATGGGAATGGGGGTAGGAATATGGTGTTTGCAATCCTTATCTCGTGAGTTGAATTTTGGAGTTGACTATAGATGCAAGCTCCAGAGCGAGATGCTGGAAATGGGAATGGGGGTAAGATTCTTGTTAGAGTGTGTCACATTAGTTGAAGGAACATGGTGTTTGCAATCCTTAACGTGTGAGCTGAATTTTGGAGTTGAGTAAGATGCAAGCTCCAGAGCGAGATGCTGGAAATGGGAATGGGGGTAAGATTCTTGTTAGAGTGTGTCACATTAGTTGAAGGAACATGGTGTTTGCAATCCTTAACGTGTGAGCTGAATTTTGGAGTTGAGTAAGATGCAAGCTCCAGAGCGAGATGTTGGAAATGGGAATTAGATTCTTGTTAGAGCGTTCCACATTAGTTGAAGGAATATGTTGTTTGCATCCTTAACTCATGAGCTAAATTTTGGAGTTGAGTTAGATGCAAGCTCCAGAGTGAGATGCTGGAAATGGGAATGGGGGTAAGATTCTTGTTGTGTATTTTGGACTATACGAGGGAAAGGAATTTGAGGTGTTTTGAAGGGCAAAACTACTTCTATCCGGATTTTGAAGTTTTAATATTTAAGTAATTCCACTACATGTTGTAATTTGGTGGAGATGTATAATGAAGGAAAATTGGTAGATTTTATTTACTCACTGCAAATATGAGCTTCATTGTAATGTTTTAACAGTAGTACAATTCTCGGTGCTGAAGCCATATGAAAAGTCTTTACTTGCTTTAAAAATAAAAAGAAGGGTTTGAAGTTGAGTAGGAAAATAAAAAACTTGGAGAAACTTATGGTTGGCGATATGTTAAAGCAATCTCTAGCAATGCTAAGGATATAGTTAAATGAATTTTAGATTAGCAGGTGTGATTTTCTGTGGTAGTTATATTCTTGCGACAGCCAATTCTCTGACATCCTTCTATAAAGTGATCAAATCTTCTTCTGTCCATTAGTTATTTGAGGAATTCGTAAACCTCTGAAACTTCAGATAAAGGCTACTTCTTAAAATAATTTGCATCATTCAGAACCCTCGCAACTGTTAGTAATATCTGAAACTATGTTGCTCATTCATCAAAAATGTTAATAGGTGCATTTCGGATCCTCCAAAAGTAGTGCATTTTTGGAGGATCTGTTACATGTGCAACAACATTTTTGAAGAGTCCGAGCAACATACATCTGAACAATGTTGTCTTAGATTCTTGGATTTGAAAGTCTAAATTTTGCAGTAAAAGTTGTTTCTTTGATGTGATATTGTTGAGTTGAAATGCAACATCTGAGTTATACCATTTGTTTTCAGTTGCATTTTCCCTACCTTCCGTGCGTTTCTCCCTTGTTTCCAGTATTCCCCTGTTTGGAATCTCTTTGAGTTGCTTTTGCATGATTCACTACAAATGTTTGATATCTATATGGTTAAATTTTACTAAAATGAGATGTTTTGATCTGACTCTTTCTTTCTGTCAATTAGTTTCAAGCCTGCTAAACATCACTGTTTAGTGGATTACTCAACAGAAATTCAAGTCATCTAGTGTATGGCTTGCATTTACAAACTAGCATATAATGGGCAGCAGTCGATTTCCAAGGCGCTATTTAATTGTATTTTTGATGTTCATCTGCACTTCTGTCTGCTACATAGAGCGGGTGGGCTTCTCTATTGCGTATACTACTGCTGCTGATGCTGCAGGAGTAAATCAGAGTAGCAAAGGTGTGATTTTGTCAACCTTTTACTATGGATATGCATGCTCACAAGTACCTGGTGGTTGGGCAGCTCAAAAGATTGGTGGACGGCGTGTCCTCCTCCTTTCTTTTCTCTTATGGTCTTTGACATGTGCTTTTGTACCACTTGACCCAAACCGAACAATGGTCCTGGTAATAGCCCGTTTGCTCGTTGGTGTGGCCCAAGGTTTCATTTTTCCATCCATCCACACTGTCCTTGCACAGTGGGTACCGCCGCATGAAAGATCAAGATCTGTTTCCTTTACAACTTCCGGAATGTACTTGGGTGCAGCTATGGGAATGCTTATGCTTCCTAGTCTGGTGAAGTATAGGGGTCCGCAATCTGTATTTCTTGCTGAAGCAGCTTTAGGTGCAATGTGGTCTCTACTCTGGTTCAGTTATGCGGCTGATCCACCTCGTTCTGAGCATCCAAAAGCAACTGCGTCGGGTTTTGGGGAAACCCTGCTGCCGCTCAAAGGGAGTTCAAAGTTGAAAGCAGAGAATGGAGTACATCCCACCAAAACTCCAACAATCCCATGGAAACGAATTGTCACGAGCTTACCAGTTTGGGCAATTGTTGTGAATAATTTCACCTTTCATTATGCACTTTACGTGCTCATGAACTGGCTTCCGACATACTTTGAATTGGGTCTCCAGATCAGCCTTCAAGAAATGGGCTCTTCCAAGATGATGCCCTACTTAAACATGTTTCTATTCTCAAATATTGGCGGAGTAATCGCAGATCACTTTGTCACTAGGAGAATCTTGTCTATAACTAAAACCAGAAAACTTTTAAACACAGTGGGTTTCATCGTAGCTTCTCTTGCATTGATGGCTCTTCCTTACTTTAGAACACCTGGCGGGGCTCTGTTCTGTTCCTCCGTGGCTCTTGGTTTCTTAGCGTTAGGAAGAGCCGGTTTTGCAGTTAATCACATGGATATTGCTCCAAGGTATGCTGGAATTATTATGGGAGTTTCAAATACAGCTGGTACACTAGCTGGCATTGTTGGAGTTGATCTCACTGGTCGACTACTTGAAGCTGCTAAAGAGGCCCAGTTGGATCTTACCAGTCCAGAAAGCTGGACATCAGTATTCTTCATTCCGGGGCTGCTCTGCATTTTCAGCTCTTTTGTATTTCTAGTACTATCAACAGGGGAGAGAATTTTCGACTAAGGTTTTGTGCAGGTATATCGTTGTTTTATCTTTCTTATTCTTGGAAGAAGCAGTTCAATGAGGAAGTATACATAGTCTAGGATTTGCAGTTCAAATTCGAAGGTTGTCATCAATAGTAAGTAGCTACTGAGGTCATTCTTACATTTTTAACCTGAGTTCTCATATGGTTCTATCTGCATACATTTGTAGCTTAATCGAATGATTCTTCAGTATTTTCGAGATGTTGTTCTTGGCTAAGCTGTTATTAATAAATGTAATGTTCATCCTATTTCAATGCAAATTTCAGAAAGTAGTTCATGTATCATAGGGAAAATAAAATGCTCAGCTACTTCCATTTTTGGTGTTGCTGAACTGTAATATCTAAATTTGTATCACTAGTTGAAGAATTGAGCTCCTGTTTTGACACTAAACTCTTGTTCTGTACTTTGCACAAGTGTATTTTTCCTTCTTGCCTTCCACGAGGCTGGGGTAAGGTCTGTGTACATTCTCCTCTCCTTATACTCCTCTCCTTTTCTTTTTTTCTTTGTCATTTGATATGATTGTTCCCTAGGGAACATCTCTGACAAATATACCAGAAATTTTTGCGGGTTGATCCTTTTTTGGTGCGGTTGCTTAGTAAATAACTTCTTTTTATTTGACATAATACAAATATAGACACCTTAACTTGGTCTCAAATGGCACTAAACACTACAAATTTGAGAATGCACATCTAAACACAACTCGTCCCACTGTGTCTCATGGACACTCGATTCTTATAAGTTGGAGTGTTCAATTGACACAATGAAGATGTGTTGAGGCGTATAGACATGCATCTGCAAAATTGGAGTATTCAGTTGCCAATTGAGATCTGTAAGATGTCTGTCTAACGTATTACGCATTTTTACTTCTCTTGCAACATATGAACTTTTTAGATTACGGTCTAAAGATTCTTTTTAAGCATGCATGAGAATTTTAAGAGAAAATATTAGACTATGGTCTAAAGAATTTTGTGAGCTATGTCTGCAAGTGTAATTTCTAAAGGGAATCCCATAATTAGATTAATGAAGCCCATTATAATGTGGCTACAGTGTAAACTCTATTATCTGTTGCTATTAGTGTAAAGCAAAATAGATTTGGTGGGGATAAATTCCAAAAGTAGAAAAATCTTTGCATTATTGATTTTTGGCACATTTTATAATGAGATTTGTCTCTTTAATTCCTAGCCATTCTATTAGAATTTTGATTCAACCAATATAAATATATACAATATGCTGGCAATACACAATGAAAACATTCTAAAAACATACTGCTACATCTTATCGATACAAGTATTAGCTAACTCTATCCACTAAAATTTAGACATATCGAAAGAATTACCTAATATTTCTATCTCCGCAGGAATTTGAACCTCATATAGATGAAAATGAAAGATGTATTTATTTTTCCCTTAGGTTCAGGTGAAACATGTTGTGGTTTGTAATTTATTCTCTAAAAGATATTTTTTATTTTAAAAGTTAACATTGTCGTTAAAAACAAAAGTGATATGTTCAGCTTTTTTTGAAACGTCAAAAATATATATGAACCATATAAAGATCTTCTTCACAAGAAAGAGATATTACTCCTAATTCTGTTATTTAATTTTTGGATTGTAACATTGATAGGGACCTCACATAACGTACTTTAATGTCTCATTGCTATTAGTTTTTCTTTACTTTTTTTAAAAAATAATAATTAGTTGGTCCACTAACGTCTTATCTACGTATTTATAAGTCATAGTTTAGTTCGATGTTTTTAAATTTTTCATAAAAGAAGCGCTTCTTGCGTCTGTAGTTGTTGCTACTAAAATAACGAAATCACCAAAATATTCATGGGCGTTACACACAAAAAACAGAGAAAATCGCTTAATTCCTTTAAATTAGTCCCTAAATATCCAAAATGGACTCCGAAAATAACGAGACTGTACATACTGCTCCCCCAGCTCCCCACAGAGGGTTCCATAAAGGTTCCGCAGAGAAATCGTTCAGAAGCCATATCACCAAAATATTCATAGGCAAACACACACAAAAACTGAGAAAATCGTCTAATTCTTGTAAATTACCCCCTAAATGCCCAAAAGAGACTATGAAAATGGTGGGACTGTACGTACTGCTCCCCCAACTCCCTACGGAGGGATCCATAACGGTTTCACAAAAAAATCGTCCATAAGCTATATCACCAAAATATGCATGGGCTAACAACACACACGAAAAATTGAGAAAATCGCCTAATTCCTGTAAATTGCCCCCTAAATATCCAATTTGGACTCTGAAAATGGTGAGACTATACGTACTGCTCCCCCAACTCCCTACGGAGGGTCCATAAAGGTTTGACAAAGAAATCTTCTGGAAGCCATACACCAAAATATTCATGGGCTAACACACAAAAAAAATTGAGAAAATCATCTAACTCCTGTAAATTTCCCCTGAATGCCCAAAATGGACTCTTAAAATGATGAGATTGTACGTACTACTCCCCCAATACCCTATGGAGGGTTCCATAAAGGTTTCACAAAGAAATCGCCAGGAAGCCATATCATCAAGCTATACATGGGCTAACACACACGAAAATTTGAGAAAATCGCCTAATTCCTGTTAATTTTCCTCTAAATACCCAAAATGGGTTCCGAAAATAGTGAGATTGTACGTATTGCTCCCCAACTCCCTACGGAGGGTTCCATAAAGGTTTTGCAAGCCATATCACCAAAATATTCATGGGATAACACACACAAAAACTGAGAAAATTGTCTAATTCTTGTAAATTGCCTCCTAAATGCCCAAAAGGGACTCTGAAAATGGTGAGACTATACATACTACTCCCCCAACTCCCTACGTAGGGTTCCATAAAGGTTTCACAAAGAAATCATTTGAAAGACATATCACCAAAATATTCATGGAATAACACACACAAAATTGAGAAAATCATCTAATTCTTGTAAACTGCCCCCTAAATGCCCAAAAGGGACTCTGAAAATGGTGAGACTATACATACTGCTCCCCCAACTTTCTACAGAGGGTTCCATAAAGATTTCAGAAGAAAATTCGTTCAGAAGCCATATCACCAAAATATTCATGGGTTAACACACACGACAAATTGAGAAAATCGCCTAATTCATGTAAATTACCCCTTAAATGCCCAAAATGGACTCTGAAAATGTGAGACTGTACGTACTACTCCCCCAACTCCCTACAGATAGTTCTGTAAAGGTTTCGTAAAGAATTCGTCTGAAATTCATATCACCCAAAATATTCATGGGCTAACAGACACAAAAAATTGAAAAAATTGTCTAATTCTTGTAAATTGACCCTAAATTCCTAAAATGGACTTTGAAAATGATGAGACCTTACATATTTCTCCCCCAACTCCCTACCGAGGTTCCATAAAGGTTTCACAACAAAATTGTTCGGAAGTCATATCACCAAAAAATTCAGGCGCTAACACACATGAAAATTGCCTAATTCCTGTAAATTTCCCCCTAAATGCCCAAAATGAACTTCCAAAATAGTGAGACAGTACGTACTGCTCCCCCAACTCCCTACGGAGGGTCCATAAAAGTTTCACAAAGAAATCGCCAAGAAGCCGTATCACCAAAATATTCATAGGCTAACACACACGAAAAATTGAAAAAATTGTCTATTTTCTTAAAATTGGCCCTTAAATACCCTAAATAGACACTAAAAATGGTGATAATGTACGTACTTCTCCCCCAACTCCCTACGGAGGGTCCATAAAAGTTTCACAAAGAAATCGCCAAGAAGCCGTATCACCAAAATATTCATAGGCTAACACACACGAAAAATTGAAAAAATTGTCTATTTTCTTAAAATTGGCCCTTAAATACCCTAAATAGACACTAAAAATGGTGATAATGTACGTACTTCTCCCCCAACTCCCTACGGAGGGTTCCGTAAAGGTTTTTCAAAGAAATCGTTCAAAAGTCATATCACCAAAATATTCATGAGCTAACACACACACAAAAAACTTAGAAAATCGCAAATGCTATTCTTTGGGTGTGCAGGAATTTTCACTCCAATGCAATTATCCGTAAACTATATAAGAGAAATAAATCATACTTGATGAGCCTCGTACGACGAACCCAACCGAGAAGCATGGAATGAATTTCAAATTCGAAACAACCCATTTAGGAGATCCGTGCTCGACCAATCCACCAACACCTTTTCTTTTGAAAAAGGAAAAGGATAGTAATAATTTGGAATACTATTATTTAATTTTGGGAATTAGGCAGTTAATGATATATCAAACACATTTATTTAATTAGTTACGTTAAACAAAAAATATTATATATATATAATCAAACCGAAAAGAGAAAAAAACAAACCAAACAAAATTTATTTTGGTTCGGATTGGGTTACGCTTCTTTAAAAACAAAAATCGATAAATTCAAACCGAATGTACAAAAACAAAATCAATCCGTAAAACTGAATGCACACCCCTAGAACACACTATAATAATAGGTATACTAAAAAGTCTTCATATTTCACCGACTAATCTTTCCTAATTCACATTTTTTATTGAAAAAAAATCTTTATTAAGTAATACGTGTTACATAAGGATTCAAAAATTATCGGATCGTCAATTAATTTATCCTAACAAAACAAAAAATACAGCTATTAATTTGACTAATATATTAATTTATTTCAACGTATATACCCTACATATATATGATTATAATTTCTCTTTATTTAGCTTCAATCATGGATATAATTAAGTTCATGATATTTCTTTTGGAATTGAAAAATTGGTAGTAGTTGCTTCTTGGTGACAATATTGAAGGTTTTTTTTTTGATTGTTTTAAAAAAAAATTAAAAAGATTCCCCTACTTCAGTAGACAGTGAATTCTTTTAGGTGATGAAAATTGTGTCCCGTTATTGATGACAAATGTATGATATAATATAGGGTTAAAAATGAATTTTTTATCGTCTCTTTTAGTTAATTGACTAACTTCGATCGATCTCAATATCTAATTTATAGGTCAAATATGTCGTCTAAATATGTTTCTTCTCTTAATCTATTTCGATTTCAACTCGATTATAACTTGATAATGAGTTTTGAGGGTAAATAAGAAATTAGGTCACAATTATTAATGAAGCATTTAGTTCCTATCCTCCAAAATGTTGGGCTAAATAGTCAAACTTTCTAAAAAAAATTAATTTAAAAGCAAAAGTCAAGCTCCCTATGAGGTGTTAATGTCTTAAATACGTTATGAAGGACAACAATTAGGACATATACTGTGTTACGATATTGAAAAGTTTGATTTGACAAGTTCAATCGGGTGAATATTTTAAAGCGATAGAGAAAAATACTAAAATCTTGCTATTCATTATCGAAATTATCTCATTTTTAAGAGTTCAGATCAAATCGGTTGTTTTTTTTTGTGCACCTCGTAAATTTAACTGGTTTTAATTAACATGCCAAATAAAGACAAAACCATAAGGAATTAATTAAGAAAAAAAAGTAGCTTACTTCCAACTCTAATCTCCGATATTAAAGGAGTTTAATTCTTATTATAGTTGTCATTATCATACTTTATATACTTTAATAGATTACCAAATCTACCTTGTAATTAATGGACTGTTTAATTTATTCAGCGCAGATGATTAAATATTAATTAATTAGTAATATTTTATTTAAGCCAATCACTGAGTATACACCTGTGTACTTGGTTGCCTCGACAGATCAATTTTTTAATTAAAAAGTTAATCAATTTTTTAATAAATAAAAAGTTTCTTTTTTTTTTCAAGTACGCTAATTATTCTCACCACTTTAAATCATAGTTTGAACTTAATTAGTTTCATTGTTTTGTTATTTTAAGGACCTGCAATTATTTATTTCGATCTTTAATAAATTTCGATTCAGTATAATAATCCACAAAATATATAGAGATATAAGCGTGCTCGATCAAGAAACCACCTTCTAAATGGATTTCTCTTAAATCTATTTGTAATTTTCAACTGTTTTTCAGTTAAAATATCTTGATTTGTCAATTCTTTCAACTTCATTCAGTCAAAAATAATTTCCCTAAAACTACAAGGATTTGTTTCTTTCTTTTCCCTTTTGAGGGCTTAGGGGTCAACTAAAAATGTGGTCCAAAATTTGTACATAGACAAAATTGTTTAAATTATGAATTATTCTCCTTTAAAATAAAAAAATAAAAAAATGATAAATTAACTACTTTCCCTATTATATATTATTATAATATAATTATTTGAAGAATCAAATATTTTTTTCTTCCATCACAATCTTTTTAGTCATACAATATTGTAATTTTTTAAAACTTATATTTAGCTTGGTCATAAAAAATATATATTATATTTAGCTTCTGACTATTTAAAGTTTACTTTAGAAAGTTAAAAAGAAAATAAACTTTCATTAAAAATTCTCAATAAGCTTTTGCAAAAAAACAATAAAGCCCAACATTTTTTTTATCTCGCATTCGATATCCCATTGAATCTTTGTCTAATTCGAATTAACGTCATTATAAGATTCATTAAAGAAAAGAAGCACTCTCTTTTATATATTTTTTTCATTTGTAGAACTCGAACTTGTTAAAAACCGAGGAATTTGCGAACTCAAACTTGAGATCTCTAACTAAAAGTCGAGGAATTAGCGAACTCAAACTTGAAATCTCTTGTTAAAAGATGAGGAATTTGCAAACTCAAACTCGAGATCTCTTATTTTTTTGAAAAACTTGAGATCTCCAGTTAAAAGTCGAGAAATCCTATTCATTTCACAACAAGAAATATCTCCAAATTAATTAAATAAGGTTACAATTAATATGTTAAAACAAATATATACAATAAATACTTCATCATATATAGTGCTAAAAATAGAATATAACAAAAATAACATCCCAGATCTCTCTGTTGCTGCTATTCTCATTGGCTCTGTACTTTTTTCCCCTTACACCCCTTACCCCCACCCC